>NC_142683.1:925000-1170000 GCF_964200805.1 Pocillopora damicornis
TATTAGCACTTCCACACAAGCATTCTTTGCCTGTAGGAAATTACAAGGCCTTGAGCTATGCGTACTAACATGACTCTGATAATGACTTCAGTCAGTGGTACATGTAACTGAATGAGTCCTTTTCAAGATTTACATTGTTTCATGTACACTGTATCTAGCCTGTATGATCAGACAAGGAGTATGTGATCACAGTATCCTTTGCCTTGTAAAGCAAAAAACAAAATAACTCAACCTTGATTATGACATCAGGTATCTACATGTATCTCTAAATGATGGTTCTTTTTCTCTCACCCTTTTCCTGGACAAGCTCCCTAGCGACTTCTGTTTTGAACAGATCCACACTTTGCTTATCATCAGGATGGTGGAATAGAAGAAGAAATGGAATACCCTCTTCAGTAAGTTCTTCAGCATTCTCAAAAGTTATCTCTCTGACCAGAGGAATACACTTGTCTGAAATCCAACTCTTCATGAGTTCATAGTTGCGAAGATCTCCCATGAAAACCATTTCTCCTTCAACACCTCTCTAAAAACAACAAGAGAAAAAGAAAATAAAAATAAACCAATGTATCTGGTCTTCAAGTATGTAGCTTACTATGAAAACTCAGTTGGGACAAAGTTTAACTTTTGCACTTTTTTGAAACAAAGGTCAGCTCTCTAAAACCCACAGCATCTGTGTGTCACTAAGACTCTTTCTCTAACTTAACCCTTTAACTCCTAAGAGTGACTAGCATCTAATTTCTCCTTACAATATCACCCCTGAATCAAACATTAAGGTAATGAGAATAATGGAAATGATCACCAACTAAATCAGCTCTTGATTATCAAAGAAGTTCTCTTTGTCAGCACCTTAGGAAATGTATAGTAAATAGTGTGGAGAATATTGATATTGATGTTAGGGTGTAAAGGGTAAAGGGACAAAATTTTGTTACAAGGAAGAAGATGAGTGCAGAAGTACCAAGTGCATCATCATATAAATAATGGATGCTAATGCTAAAATTTCTAGTTTCCTGTCAAAACCTTGGTTCCTTAAATGATTTATTTTCTTGTCTCCCAACTAAAGGAGCTCATTTGGTTCAGCATCTTGCTCAAAACAATTAATAGAGGTCACTCCACTTCAAAAGACTGGCCCACAATTAGTTTGTAATGTCAATTAATATCATTTATTCCATATACACCCACATGCTGAGGCCTGAAGACAATGTTTTCTCCTGTCTGTCTTTCTTTGAGAGAAGCATCCCTACAAAAAAACAATTACTGAATGTTACTAAATTTGTAATAACTGTTTTGGCTGTGTGCATGATAGCTGTCATTTGAAAGAGTGCACAAAAATGTCCTGCAAATGATTTATTATAGATTTCCAAAGTCTCCTTCTGCTTTGTCCTGTATCCTCATGTGAAACTCAACGAGAATTTGAAGTTACATCTGATCCATGCACTCACTCAATTGTGAAGACTTTACAAATTAAAGCTTTTCCATAAACATACCCAACTCCAACATGAAAATTGCAATCATCTCTGAATTCTTCTGCCACCTGAAAAAAAAGGAAAAAAAAATTAGTATGATGAGAAACAAACTACAAAACTATCACACACATCAGTTACTTGAAAACAACCCAAAAATTGACATGAAGCACAATCAGCAAACACACACTCAATGTGAAAGTGTGTTAATCAAGTGCAATACAAGAGAAACCTACTATCTTTAACTCTAGTTCCAGTTAGCGATTGTTTGATTTATTGAGTTGATAATAAAAAAGAATAATGGTTTAGCCATTATTGCACAATCAACAGTCAGTTTCACACATTTAGTTTGTTTTACAAGAGCTTTCAGATAAGAACATGTAGTTTTGGAAGTATAGCTAAATGCATCATGTTTCCATTAAAGTTTTCACATTCATATTAATTGCCATGAATAATTGGGAAGTGTCAATCACTTGCATTTTGATACTTTAACATTTATTGGGCAACATTTTTACATAAAGTTTGAGTTATCAGGGTAAATTTGAGCCAAGGGAAAGTGAAATTAGTTCAAGTTGATGGGGTTCTACTGTATTGTTGACCCTTGCAACATCATCATTTAACTTTTCTGTATATTATCATTCTCACACAACTTGTAATCCACAACAAAACATTGCCACATCACCTTTGGGATTGCAATATTCTGGAAAAGCACACCAAGTTTATCCCAGATACCTTAAATTTCACCTCCCCCCCTCTCTCTTCCCCCCCCCCTCCCCCATTTTCTGTAAATGTACAACAATGAATGAGTGAAGGGCAGCATTGTGGCAAACTGAAGTCAACATTAGTTGTCACTTTGTAATGTCTTCTTAAGAGCAGCCACATGGATGGATGTTATGTGCCAGCTAATTCTGTTAAAAATTAATTTATAAAAAAAGCTGCCTAACAATAACTTGAATCATACAATTGCACAGATTGTATTCAATTAATACATACTTTTTCATAGGTCTTGAAGTTGTCACTGTCTTTGCTTTCTAGGTAAGCAATGACAGTTCTTTTTGAAGTCTATGGAAACAAAACCAGAACACCAAACAAATAAAACTACAGTATGTACACAAATCTAAAAGGAATATTGCCCAACATACTCCTACAACTTGTTTTTCAAGGGAATGTGCACCTGGGAAAGACAACTACCTCACCATGAAATTACATAAGGCAACCATTAGTCCAAGGTGTTAGATACTTAAATAGTATCCTAGTAACTCAAGCACACGATAAAAAAGACCAGAGCAAATAAAAGAAATTAGATCTTCCACAAAACAAACCCTGCAGTTCTTGTAAGAAAATGCAAACAAATGAAAAGAAATGTAAAACAAACACATACATGTGAGCGTCTATCACTTCTCACAGATCATCTGCAAGTTACCCAAATGGAGAAAGAATCTTCATGGTTTTCTTTAAGATGTTTACCATATTTTCCAGGATTTTTCTCTCTTTTTATTACATGCTTCACTTTTCTTATCAGACTTACATCAACATTGAGATCACTCAAAGCATGAAATTCTGCAATTCTGCTTGTCATCTGTTCCTTGATAAACTTTGAAAAAGCATCCACAGATCTCTGACCTCTGTACTCTCTCCTTGCAACCTGAATAAGCAATAATTATTTGAATTAACTAATGTGACCCTTTGAACCCTGACATCAGCGTAAAATATTCTCCATACTGTTTGCTATAAATTACCGTACTTCTTTGGTAAACAATAAGAAATAACAACTTTTATTACAAGGAACGATAAAGTACATTGTACAGATGTGGGAAAATATATGAATATTAGGGAATGAAAGAAATGATCACCAACTAAAGAAACTCTTGATTATTAGGCAAATTCTCCTTGTCAGTTCCTTAGTTAATGTACAGAGAACAGTATGGTGAAAATAAATACTGTTAGAGTGTAAAGGGTTAAGTGTTATGCTGTGAGTGATCAGGGAGGGTTAAGGAAGGAAACAAGTCACTTTTTTAGGATGGACAGACTATGGTCTTGGATGATTCAAGGTACTTATTGTATTACAAACGAGAAAGGATAATGCCTTGATAGGATAATAAAGGTGAAGTCTGTTTGCGAACAAAGTAGCCCACCCAGCTGGAGCTTATCCCAGTTTCCAAAGCATGAAGAGACCAGGAGTATAACTACTCCCCAATGGATGGAATGCTAATCCATTGCAAGGTTACCCCCTAGCATTTCATCAGGCCTGCTTGACAATTCATGGGTACTCATTTATACTCCAAAGTGAAGGGAAGCCCAAGACAAGACATTGACCCAGCCAGGTCTTAAACCTGGACCTCTCAAGTAGAGCCTATGGACTGTTAAGCTGCTGCATCACGCATGTAATAACATACAATCATAAAAATAATTATAACAGTAATGTTTTACCTGTGCATTTCTCCACATCTTTAAAGTTGGATATTTAGTGATGTGAAATCGTTGTGCTATCTCTTGTTCTGATTCACAATCCACTCTACCAAACACAACCCCACTCTGCAAAGAGAAAACACTAGCTCACTGTCTCTTCTTACATAGAGACATATTGCATTAAATTAGAGATGCAACACTTAATCAAAGGTAGAGTTTATTCTAAAATGTAATTTCTTAAACCACAGATAACAGTTATAGTAAATAATCCATAACTATCAAAATATTAATGACACAAAACCTTGTTCAAAGAACCAATTTACATCTCTCTTTTTCAGAGAAATTTTCATGGATAGTGGAGATTACGGAGTTGTACCTTACTTTATATTAAATCAAAATGAATTAAATTCCTCAGATATATGCTACATTCTTCATGTTGGGTACAGCAATCATTTGAAGGTGGCATTTATTGGAAATTATACTTCTATCTGCATTATCTGATCCCGGGTGATGCAGAAACCCTTATAACTACTCTAACACTTTACAATCTGTTAAAAGCCTGTACATATTATCATTTCACCAGTGATCAAGACAGAATGGTTTCACAGTAAAGTTACAGAGGAGCTTTTCCTTCCGACCATTGTTTCTCAATCTATCTCCAGTACTGGCTCACTATATGATGAGAGTTTAAAAGTACAACTAAATCCTCAATCCTACGAACCAGAGACTCAAATCTAAGGAGTAGTAGTTCTGAGGAATACAGACATTTATCTGTCAAACAGGGAATGAAATAGATAATCAATTGATGTAACAATAAAAACAATGCTAACCGGAAATTCTTCATGGACAAGATCAGAAGCTTGCTCAAAAACTGGAGCTAACATTTGACTAAATCTACACCTGAGAGGATAAAAAAATACAATTACATTACACACATCCCTTCACTATGAATTGGACTGTTAATTGTATGAAATAAACTCATTGATGCATGTGATCATGAGACAAAAAACTAACAAAGGTCAACTTTAAAGATAAAATGTAGAAAAATTTGACTGAAAGATACATGTTGTTGGTTTTTCTTGGAAAATATTTCGACCAAATCACTCAGTCTTGACCCTTTAACTCCCATAGGTGACCAAGACAGAATTTCTCCTTACAATACAAATACAATATCAACCAGATAGGTGAGGAGAATAAAGAAAAATATCAACTTGGGGATAATTAGTTGATCCAATACCAAATTCTCTGAACTAACTTTATACAAAGTGTATGGTTGACAGTAAGGAGAATTACAAATTTGAACTGGGAGTTAAAGGGTTAATTAATAAGTTTGTCGGAGTGATTCAGTCAAAATATTGTCCTAGAGAAGCCAACTAAATTCCAGTCAGTTTCTTCTGCATTATGTCCTTGGAATGTGAAATAAATATTTTTGCTTTTTAAGATCCAGGTGTACAAATTACAGCCAATTTTTTATTTTTTAAGTCAGTTGAAGTTTTATTTCCCCCCCTGTTTATTTTTATATCTT
Organism: Pocillopora damicornis; assembly: GCF_964200805.1. Taxonomy (NCBI): domain Eukaryota; kingdom Metazoa; phylum Cnidaria; class Anthozoa; order Scleractinia; family Pocilloporidae; genus Pocillopora; species Pocillopora damicornis. Next base: position 930,395 of record NC_142683.1, read on the forward strand.
TTTTTAACTTTTAACTTAATTGAATCATGGATGATTCCTCAGCTGTTTACAAAGGAGTTAGAATTATTAACTATTTATTATAATAATGACACCACTATACAGCTGCTTTCCATGAATGCTGTGCCATAAAGAGCTTTGATGATCTCTCCTTTGAACCTGAGGGATTCTGCGCACCTTGCTTCACAATAAAGACTATTTCACAATTTGGGGAATGAGTTGACTGGAGCTTGATGCTTAACCAAACTCAAAGGTTTGATATCATGTGAAACTCATGGATAGTGCATCATTCCGGTGTTTCAGTGGGGTTTCAAAGCACGTGCACCTAACGAAATTGGTGTATCTTGGTTAGATGATCACCTTAAGAATAATTAATGAGTTTGAAAAAAATACAAGACAGCCCTTTTTTATTTCATTATGAGTAATAAAAAATTGAATGAATAAAACTTTTTTAGCAACCAAATTGTGCCAATGTTTAACTGCCAATTGCTGCCTGTGTATTAAAATTAATTTCAGAATCTGTATGTGTAGACTACCTAAATGTAGTGAATCCAAGGGGGGCATTTTAGCAAAATCATAAATATATTAGATATTAGATAACTCTTTGATCCTATGATCTCAAAAATTATTTCATCCAAAAAACCAACTTTTTTAAGTAATATTCCCAGAATTTATTTTCAACTGTAACTTAAGAGGTGTATGTTTTCCTATGGTTTGGAGTTGCTTTGAAAAATTTCAAATTGCCTCTAATGTAAACATTGGTTTAAATTTCAGTCGTGTTCCACAATTACATAAAAGCAGCTTTATATACAACTTTGCATTTATCATCAATGGGCAAAATTTGTAAATTAGCTGAAGTATTCATGCAGTAAAGTTTGGTATAAGACAATCTACAGTGTTTATCAGAAAAAGTTGTTGAAGGAATTAAACTGATTATTTTGAAATCGTTGACGGAATTGAGAGACGTTTTGACCTGAAAGAAACCATGCATGTCTAATAGTATAAACGCGGTATGTAGAGGCTGTTAATGGGAAGTCTGATACCTTATTAAAAAACACACGCAAAACAAAACAAATAGCCCACATTTCACATCAAAATCAAACAAAGCAGCATATGATCGAGCTCTTTATTTTGTTTAGTGTTCCAGCTGATGTGAAGCCCCTGAGTAACGCACGAATGTTACGAAAATTATACAAGTTCGCTTGATTTATTATAGTGACTTACCAATCGGCGTAAAAATTTATGAAAACCAGTTTATTATCGGCTGAAAGAAAAATAAATCAAGGAAATAAGTTCAGAATAAACTCCTTACTAGATAAATGAAATAGTTAATAGCCGTTAGACAAATTTCCGGAAACAAATATTTTTGACTTAGAGTGTTTCTCGATAGAGGAGTCGAAGTTAGCTTACAATAATATTAAAACTTAATCGCGTACGTCGATCAGTTCAGAAACCTTACCTAGTGTTTGATCGAAATTTTGACTTGTGAGCTGCACCACATGACCACAAAACGAGCTGGGAAAATAAAGTACAGCCTGCAAAATGTAATCAACGAGTTAGTTTCTGTAGTAACTTGGAAGAATGAAAGGCCACATCGACGTGGCTTCCTCTATCCATTTTCAAACGTGCGTTCATGCGATTCAACGGCACAACAGCGGGAATTAAACATCTCACAGACGGTACGCACCACTAAAAAGCAAACAAGCCACATCTGCGACGATCTCAACATCTTTAAACAAAAGAATTTGCAAAATAATTTAGTAAGAGATCTAAAGGCAAGTCATGTTTCCCGGCGGCTTACTGACACGGCAGTCTCTGACTGGTCTGTTATGCGCATGCGACATGTAGCGTATTTTGAATGCACATAACAGAACATCATCTCTGATTGGCTAATATCTCCTCAAGGAAGAATAGCCAATTAAAATTTATTTAAGAATGACCTAACCTCTTCCCGGGAAAATTTGCACCAATGCGCTTGCGGCTTCTCGATTTGCTAAAACAGCTGGTCACAGAGCGGGTTAAGCGTCTAAAACAAATATTTACTTATTCTTTGAAAAGAACAAAGGGGAAAATATATTCCCGTTTGACATAAGCTGATATGCATGTCATATTCATCTGCAGTTTTATGTTTCGATTCAGTCGCAAAGCTAGCTCCAAACACGTAGAAGGTTAATGACTAAACGGACTCATATCAAAATACATTACTTTACGAGGCGAGCCCTCAGATATTTTTAGGGAGAAATTTTACTTTTCCTTGAAATATATGAAAGTTAAGATAAATTGAAATTTCACCTCGCAAAAAAAACATTCAAACAGAAAAAACAGCAGGATATTTTCCTTGTTCTATAAATAAATGTTTCCAGTTTGAATTTAACGCGTTGTTGTTTTGTTAAATTTTCTTCGTAATTCTAGCCCTTATTTCGGCCAATATAAAGTATGGATTGACTGGGTTCGTCTTGAAATTACAAATCATCGCCTGAAGTTTTCATTTATCTTTTTTCTTAGTCAGGAGCATCATATGAACTTGTTGGCTGAGTGAGAGAGACGGACGGAAAAACATTCTTGGCTCAAAATCTATACTCCCTGACCGTGAGGAAAAAGATTTCACGCCGGACCTTACAAAATTAACTAAGATTTTAGTGAGTTTAACACCCTCTTTCTTCCTTTTCATTTTCTTCTCTTTTTTTCCTTATAAATTTTTTCCACGGCTCTGCTCACGCCATCGTTTACGTCCCTCTTTCGAGATTTTTTTGAGGTGGTTGTTTTTTCCTCGTAAAAGTGCTCGCGGGGCCAAACGTGTCATTTGATAATGCTACAATAGCAAGTATCTTAGGCGAAATATTTTGCACAGCCTGCAGAACGGGAATAATCTTTTGTTTTTGTCAAGTGAACGGAGAAAAGCCCGAGGCGCGCTTGAAGCGTGATGCATGTGCAACGAGAGGAGCGTGCAAAAACTAAACATTTTTCTTTGCACGCATTGAGATGTTTAATTTGTTAAGCTGACACTTATTTAAGTTATGCACAAACGACAGTTAATTTTGAGTAAAAGCCATAAATTTGTTTTTTAGATGAACAATTTCCTGTGTTTATCTCTCGCGCAACATATTTCAAAGTTGAATATCAAAGTTCAGTTCGATGAGAAGGTTGAGAGAACATAACTGTTCATCAAATGGAAGAAGAAATGTGTAATCTTTCAAATGAAGTCAATCTTTGACTAAAAAATGAAAATAATTTAAAAACATCATCTAACAAAGTTACAAATGACAGAGTTCATTTGCTTTTATCGAAGCCTCAAAAGTTTGTTTTTTACGGTTCCCAGAAAAATTCTAAAAAAACACGTCCTTCTCACAGTGGTTTTACAACAGATAACGTGAGTTTTAATCTCTTACGTAAATTCCAGTAACTTGAAAAATTAGGTCTAGCAAGTAATAATCTGAATTATCTTAGAGGTCAGACGACTGGTTTTTAAAAGCTGGCGTCTTGGATGGACATGATCTATTTTTTCCTGAAAAAAACAGCTGATTTTATTTCTATTTAAGTTTTTTGCTGCAACATAATTTTTAATCTTCAGAAAAGTAAGGAAGTAGTGAACGACATATGAACTTCAACAGATCGAGTTCCTTTTACAGAGTTGTATCTCTTTGATGCATAGAGATTATTGTATTTGACCATCTCTCGGGGGTTTGACTAAATAACAGTTTCAAGCAAGCCATTGGCTGCCTATAGAACGGCTTATCTTTGTGTTCTTACGTTCTCTTGCTGTGTTCTTGTATCAGTCAATAGCTGAGTCATAAATGTTTAACAAGGCCAAGCTATTTTGCTTTCTTTTCAACTATTCAGAGAAAGGTCGAGTCTAAAAACGGCTCTAGCCGCGGGACATAACCTATTCTGGAAGATTTTCCAAACTCTCTTAGCGCCACACCGAAAGCGGCTGGTGAAACTTTCTACTACTTCGTAGACAAGCTCACGGGTGCATTCAGTTGATACGAAAACTTTTGCAAAAATCACAGTAAACTGTGAGGCAATATATCTCGATAGGAGTACGTTTTGTTTTACGGTAAATCTCGCTTTTGAACTTAAAGATATCTCTGGAGATATCTTTTAACTCTGTAAACTTTATCCAGATAATAATGAAAGTAGTATTCTCGTTTTCAGAAAAGCTACAAACTTTCATGATCATGTCGTCTTCGAATTTGAGTATGAAGTGGAGACAACTTCAACAGGACGCTTGAAATATTAATGTTCAGTGGGTCAGCAACAAGGTAAAGTATTCACACATGACTCCATTTTATCGTACTATCGTATTTTTACGAAAGCACTGACACAGAGAGTTGATAAGATTGAGTATATCGTGACAATGGCTTCCCCATCGTGATATGAAACAATTTAATTCCGAAAAGACACGAAAGTTTTGCAATCGAATCTTCTGTACAACTTAATTATTCTAGAAAATTAAATAACGATCCAGCAGTTTGAGTTGTACGATTCGAGGTGTATGTTGATAAAAATTTTCATTTACTCGGGCGCACGGCATTGGCTCGCTTATCTAATCATATTTTATGGTTTTCTTTCGCTCAGTAGGAGGCGGGAGCAAATATTACCCTGTATGGCAGACTTCTATTTCTTCTCTCGAGAAATTTTTTGCTGGTTTCTTCCACGATTCTGCTCGAAAAAAAATGAATTGAAATTTTGACTTCCATTCAACTGTGATCATGGTCGATGAAAATAAGGAATCGAAAGTCCAAGGCATGTGGTAACACTAATCATTATTAGTGATTAAATATTGCATCCGTCGACTTTTGTGATTCAAGCTGAATTCCATCCGAGCATAATATTTGTTATTTCTGTGATAAATAGATAAAAGACATTCCTGCTACTGGATTATCAGCTAAGGACACCTATTAATAGGAAGCCGATATGAAGCGTGAGACGTTTTCTCAAATTAACCCGAGTTAAAATAACTTCGACTGTAAATTAACACTCACAACCAATGTATTGTATTTTTATTTAGTCTAATTCGAATCGACGAAGCACTTCAAATTAAAAATACGCTGTCATAATTTAAGCTTCAAAGAAGCATAATGTTTCGAACTTTTCACCGAGTGTAATCTTGAAAATGGTGAAGGGCGTAAAAACGATAGCAAAAAAAAAAAACAAAAATGATGAAGAAAAAATTAAGCACTGAAAAAAAATTAAAATTTTTACCGATGAAGCCAAATTCTCTGCAAAAATCTTTTTTCATTAACCACGCCTAGTCTAAGCTGAAATAAAGGTTTTCAGCAATATTTAGTTTGCCTCCGATAAAGAACAGAGTTAATTAATCTAACCTTTTTCGATTTTACAACTGTGTCCTTCTGACAACTAAAAGTATGACTAGCTCCTGGATTGCTCTCGATTGTCAAGACAGCTGGCAATAAATATATTTTTTCTCCCACTCCTCGTCTCAGATTACCTTTTAGTATCCTTGTCATTGTTATAATTGATGTGCCTTTTCTAAAACCAATTAAATACATCACGGTGTTATTCGTATGACGTTTTAACTTTCACAACCTATAGATATGGGATTTTTTTTTCACCCATTCTTTCACTAAAAGTTTCTAATAAATCTGATTTGACTAGTGTCAGTTAATAGTGATACAAAACGTTCTCGTATTCTAGTAGAGCAATTGTCAAATTCGCTTTCTGGCGGAGCACGCGTCAAATTCGCATTCTGGCGGAGCACTCGTGAAACTGAAGTATTTGTTGCACAGATTAAATTTGACTAGGATTGGTGATGCTGTGCTTAACATATCAAACGTTATCACTGTTCTGCACCAACCGGCTTGGCTTCTTGTAAGGTTAGTCATGGTTTGTGAATATGGAGTCCAATGAAACAACTGAACATTTTTCGTGCGTTTTACGACATGAGAATTCTGAATTTCGGATTCAAACAGAAACAAATAACAAGGCAGTTTTTGTTCAATTACCGCTGGCTTAGGAATCAAATAAGGAGACTTTAATGGCCATTTTCAGTTCCCAAAGTTATTTGTTACGGAAACTTTGATGATTTCCAAAGATATTTCCATTCAGTTCTGCGGTACTTTGCCTTTTGGGCCTTCAATCTGCAATGCATGACCAGGCAACAGTAAATTTGTAATCAAGAGAGTTCTCTCATTATATTCGCATGAGAAAAACATCGACGGGTCAGCTGGAAGAGAGATATTTCTCACCACGGCTTCCACTCACCCAGAATAAAAATTTCATGACGCTATCACTTTTATCAATAATTCTCCTCTGTAAGGGACTTTTCTTATCTCTTAAATCCTTTCTGAATAGTAAATGGCTACTGGATATAAACCATTAATTAAGATTCAGATCTTGAATTCCAATGAAATATTGTCGTTGCTAAATCAGATAGATGGCTTAAACGACTTGCTTGTTGGCAGCATTGAAAACATTTCGTATTTTTCATATTTTACATCAAGAAACATCTTAACTGGAATTTAGCCGATTTTTCGTTTCATCGACTGTCTTTTGCCGCTCCTAAAGGGGAATTATGCTTTGTTAAAAAAACATGGTAAGAAAATTGTTATCGGTAGATAGATTTAATTTGTACCATAAGGTGAAACATTTTGGCGAGAATGTTTACATTTCGATGCAAAGTTTACTAAGAAACCAGGACTTAAACTGCTGTATCTAATGCGTGTAGGAAAGTAATTTTAATGTTGTATTTCCTCCTGTTTTTAAAATAATGTCTTTCAAGTTAAGCTTTAAGTCAAAGAATATTTGCATTATCCTGTCACGTTCTGATCTTGCTGAGAATTCTGGAGTCAAGCCTATTGGAAAAGACGAGCAGGCAAATATTTCAAAAGAATCGCATTATATTCTTCAGCCGACAGACTTAATCAATATTTTTATTTTTAAAAACCAAAACCTAAGCTCATAAAGGTAGCCTATATTCTGGAAAACATTAGTACAAACTAAAAAAAATTCCAAATTATATACAGCGTGTGGTGTAGGTTCGACTTCAAATTGTATCGAAGGCACTTTCCAAGAAAAAGGTAGAACCCGGGGTTCGTAAGTTTTAATTCAATTCTTGCATAATTATAATAAGAGTGCTTAATTTTGCATTAACAATGCCTTGGATAACTCACTCGTCTCTTCGTATGATCTTATAACCGTTACAATACGTAATCGACAACTTTTTTCAAGAATGCGTGACACAACAGTTTGTGTGTTGCGAAGTTATAAGTTCCTAGAGGAACTTTTGCGTTACGTCTGCATAAGAGTGGAATATTTTCTAGACCATTTCAGCCAGAAGATGATGAAGGGAGATAAAATGTCGTATCAATTCTATTCAACCACTCACATTTCGAGAGACTGAAGCACTAACTCTCTAAGCGTCAGCTTTTTTGTAAAATTCATGACAGCGATATATCTCTCTTGATTATCATCCAGGTTATACTAAAACAGTTTCTAAATTGCCCTTTACTTTAAACGTCTCATAAAAAAAAATGCTGTTGAGGGGCAAAAACGCCCTTGAGTATTATATGACGAAGAGCATCCAAAGTTGTGATGTGTGTTTACGTTCCTCAACAAAATCACTCTTCCATTTGACGATCCTTGGGAGTCGTACCCAGACTCGCTCTTCTATTTATATGGGAGTATTGAAAAAGGGACTGAGACGGCTCCAAGATCTGTTTAATAAAAATCTCCTACGTGTCGGTTTATTTATTACCGAGACGCCCTAAACAGATTACCCTAAGTCGCGGCTTATTTTCCATAGTCAATTTCCCCAAAACTACGGCTTCACGATACTGATTCTTTATTCAAAGTTAATTACATTTTTACATTGTTTCTACAATCTTCAATTTCAGATCATGAAAACAAATTTATTCTATTATTACCTTGGCCACAGAATGAATACGCGAAGAACCATTATCCTTGGAATGAATTCTTATATATTTACACATACAACCATGCACTTCAGTGTAGTTTATGATCATGATCATGCAAACCTTAAGTGACTCGGATAAAATTGTTTATCATAAGTTTGTAACATAAATTGCAGCCTTTAGAAGCAACAAACAATCTTTGCACCGTTCTTACAAATCAACAAAGGCGCAAATTGTCAAATAATCGACAGCAAATTGCGTTCATTTCTCTCAACCGTCAGACGTGACTTGATTTGCATGACTCACTTACAAGACAAGCTGACATGAAATTTGGCCTGAAGTTTGGAATTTTTATACATTATTTTGATTCCTGAGTCTGCAAGTTTTGAATTTCAGACAAGAAGCCGAGACATAGGCACGATCGTAAGCTGCACCATCCCTTTTAATTTGCAAATATTGCTTATTTATTCTGTTCAGATTAAAAGATAACAATACATAGACTAAGATGAGAAAGTATCCAGACGACGAGATACTCAGTTACTGTCTGACAATCAAACGATGAAATCACTTTAGGTTTATCAGACCAGAAAATAAAAGGATTATAGAGAAATGAAGACAGATCAGAAATATATGTTCTTCTGAACGCGTAATTTTTGGGTGGATCGCATGAAAATTTCAAACTATTGAGGAAACAACGTGGAGAAATTCAAGTAGGTAGCTTGCTCTATTTGAATAATAGACATATTGGCGGCTAGTTGTGTGATCATGAGATAGCCGGTATCAGCTTCTTGAAAACGTAAAATTGTTGATTTAAAAATGCTTGATGGGCGCTCTTGCAAAATCTTACAACAAATTTGCATTCAAGAATCTTAAGTCCTCGACGGAATTCTTTAACCTAGATAATGCAAATCGTTGCAATATTTTGCTTCAAATAACATCCTGCTATTTTTAAAAATTTTATAAAAATGGTCTACAGAAAGGTTAGGAATCATTTATTTTTGTTTCCTGTACGTGTTGACATTTTTTTCTTTTGTTATCCTTTTGTAATCGTAGAATATATTTTCTTTATTTAAAACCAACAGAGATCACACTGTTGACAAAACATTCTAAACTTGGTATATTTTTGGCTTTTTTTTATGATTAGGCAAACAGACTGACAGCTTTCTAGAGGCTTCACAGTATATTACAGGAAACACTTCCTTACAATAGTCGACGACCACAGGCACGTCTTGACTCAAACGAAATAGACCGTGAAATCCCAACTGTTATCAGTTTAACAAGATTACAATCAATTTTATTGCTTGTAGAATCGATAAAATCTTGAGGGGGCCAAGGCGAACATTCAATTTATGGTAAAATAAATAAACCTTCAGGGAATGAATCTTTATCAGCAACCACAATGTTCCATAGACGAATTCTGTTCCAGAAAATGAAAAAACAATACTTCATGATAAATCATATCGTAGGAGGTACAAAATTTTTCCCGCCTTTTTTTCCTGCAGGGTCAGAACAGGGATACATTCATCCAGTTCATACAATTGATATTAATAAATACAAGTGTAGCATATATATATTAGTTTGCAACCTTTATGCGCCGAGTAAGCTTCCTCCATTTCGAAACAAACCCATTTCAAAAATCTTCAGAATGCAACACCATTGTCCTTGTATCTACGTGGTGAAACAATTGTAATAAATATTTTAAAATCTCGACTTTAAGTATCAATTGGTTTTATTTTCAAAACCAAATTTTTCCCACCCGGTAGTGAGAAACATTTCACAGTAACGACGAAGCGAAATAATGAGGAAATAATGAAGATGATATTGTGCCGTACGATTGGAGGAGTGAAAAGAGCGTTAGAATCTCTTTATGTAAGGTTGTTGCACGTGCATTATTGATAAACCATGTTTGTTCTGCGAAGGATAATCACTTTTAAAAAAGTGATGATTTTCGTAAAGCGTTTCAGTGTAGATTGGGGGAAAGGAGATGCGAGTTTGACGGCCAACTGTGCAAATATTGGTCGAGTATAATACAACTACATGGCTTCCAGCTGAGGTTTGCTTTACATGCTAAACAAAGACTGGTATTTTCGTCTGTCAACTTTCTTCTTGCGATAAACGAACTTTAATTGGGTTAGAAGAAAATCTTAGCCAACGGTGTGTCGCTTGAGCTAGAACAAATCTCCTAGGGTTTTTACAAGGTACAAAAAAATTACTTGTGAATTTAGTATTCATCGTTGATTGTTGTTTTTCAGGTCTCTGTCTTGAGCCGTCGAGTGATCGAGATCAAAATGAGTTGGAAGCGCTGACACGAACGAAGTTTCGTGAGAAATGTTGTGAAAATTTTGCTGTGAATTCATTTAACATTATTTTATGGCGAGAGAAACAGGATATGTCTGACTATGAGCGGAAGCGTTAGGAATTTCACTGTTATCCACAGGATCATATTTTGGGTCTTGGTCGTCGGTAAGTATTCTCCTAAGATTTCTGTAAAAAATATTGATGTTATATCTAATTTAATTTCGTTCTGCTATCGTTAAATTATCATGTAATGACGCATTTGGAGAGTGGTTTGAAAACATTTTATCCATAAGTTCCGTTTGCAAATAATTCTCACGAATCAAGACATTGTTGAAAACGAATGAAATCGTAGTAATTCTTTGATAAATTTCTGAACGTCAAATTAAAAAAATTAGTATTCGTGTACTCGTTTCGTTGGCTAGTTTACACATTCAACATTTTTGCCTTGTAGGCAAATGTACGTTAATTATACACTCCGGCCCCTAAATTTTTTTAGAGCATACACAAAAGAGATGAATAATTTACTAGCCTAAGATAGATAAGATGTAGCACTGTGATTCCTCTTTCGTCAAGGTGTGCTGAAGCTTAACAATAAAACCATTCAAAATTTGAAACACAACTTTCAGCAGGTTTCTCTGACATGGAGTTTTGAAGTGATTGTCCGTCAGCTCCAAATTTGCATGATTAACTCGGATCAGTCACTTGTTTGCAAAGTCAATCAGATATTCTGTGATTATTATGAACTAAGATTTTTATACTGACCATGACTACAGCTTCCATGTCGAAACAATACTCAAAAAAGTACATTTTTTTTTGTGGTTGAAACCTTCGTATCTCATAGGAAATTTTTTATCGAAACGATTTCTTCGTTTACCGTTAAATAACATTATTTATTAAGTATATCATAACAGAATTCTTAATCTTTCCAAAGTTTTCTGTGGTCACTACTATAGACACAACTTTTAGATATTCGTTAGCCGTGACAGCGAGTTTGGCATATCTTCATTGATAAAAAACATAAAATTTAATGCGGTTTTTACTTTCAGTCGCATAGAATTTCTCATTTTCTTCCTCAGTCAGGTGCATATCCTGAATTTTTTCTCAGCTTATGAATCAAACGGTCACCAAAGCTCGCCAAGAACTCTTTGTTGACATAACAGAGTTTTTGATAACCACTTGTTTTTCTTTCAATATAAAAGGAACAAACTCGATTTGAAACTTCTATTTATTAGTTATGAAAACGACAATTTGTCTGACCTGATGACGTTAGATATTTATCAGACGTATTTCTAATTTTTATTGCATAACGAAATTACAAAAATTCAAATTCAGTTTTCTCTCAATATAGAGTTCAATACCGAACTCCAAAGATACAACACTGAACCCTTGATAAATTATTTTTAACGTTAAGAATGTCCACCTGGTACAATACGTAAACTCGAAACTGCACAAACTGCACCTCTGGGTCCTCGATGAAAAAAATTTATTGTTAGTATTACTTTCGATAAGCATAGATCTAATAGATATAAACCTATTCATTTTTATTACTCGGTGGTGAGAAGTGAATAAAAACTATTGATAAACCCTAACTGATCTAAAAACAGGAAGTCGTACGGAACGAAATCAGAAACAATCAGTGACAAACTTTCAAAATAAGTATAAATTTGATTATGCTCATGAACCTTCGCAAAGGGATATGGAAATTTGTAGGTGAGATGTCGGGACTTGACTTTCAGAGGCTCTTCACCCGAGAGTAGGTACCAGGGCACTTTGCAGAAACTCGCCAAATTTCCAAGAGGGGGGGGGGGGGGGGGAGAAGGGGGGTGAATGCAGACTTTGCTGAAGCCTTCTGTACTTTATTTGTTACTCTCTTGTCTTGCGACTTCATACAACTATGTTAGTATCAAAACATCTTATTACTTTCTTGTTTCTTTGACTGTACGTTTTATTTCTTTCTATCTTGACGATGCCGGGCTTCATTGAACTTGACCACTCTGGAATCTGTTTAGTTTTGCAGCGTACATCTTGTAAGTAACTACCAGTTTGGCTTCACTGCGCACGCGCACGTCAATTGCACTTTACCTGCTGGCCGCTTGAAGTACGCACCCTGCACTCGAATCTCACTGAAACGCTAGAATTAAAAAGTTAGCCATAAGTTTGTGCTCTCCAGTTTTTGCGCCCATGACGGCGCACCGTTCTCGATCTGCTGGCTAATTGTTCATGTATCGCTTCCATTCGTCGTAACCACTCGTGATTGGATAAGCGTTCTTACCACCTAACTTATACACTCACCTTCTTCAACTGCGCTTTTTATTCATCTTCACAAACATTTGCTAACAGTTTTTTGGCCGCTAAGTGTGATGGAACCTGTCCATCGTATGTTTTAAATGGCATCGTAAAGTGTCGATTTCATGCAAGAATTTTCTGCGGAATAATTTTTGTCTAAAGGTAGTATACTTGGGTATTTTTTTAGCCCAAGAGATTTGGAATAATAAATTGGGAGGACGGGAAGGGAGAGGTGACTGATTGCCATTAAACGAAGGGTCGATCGCGTCATGAAAGTGAGGAAAGAGGAATGTAGCTTAAAAAGAAGGAACCTAGTTAACTCTTTGGCCCGTAATGGTCACTAAAATATAATTTCTCCTTACATCCCTGAATCACACATCAAGTTCATGAGAATAAAGGATGTGATCACCATCTAAAGAAGCTCTTGATGGTTAAACAAATTCTCCTTTTCATCACCCTTAGAGAACAGTGAGGAGAAAGTATGGAGAATATTAATACTGATGTCAGGGTGTAATGGGTTAGAGCTAGTTCAGCAGCCGTTTGTGGATACTTTTAGTCGAAGCCTTTCAAGCCATTGTGAACGAGACGAGTTAAACTAAAACGGAGAAAGTAATGGTAGGGGGACTTACCTTCACCCCTGGGCCTGGGTTCGATTCCCGTATTTAACGTTGCTTGTGGGTTTAGTTTGTTGTTGGTTCTCGTCCTTGCTCCGAGGGTCCACTCCGGGTCCTCTGGTTTTCCTCTCTCCACAAAAACCAATATTCCAAAATGCAATTCGACCAATAAAGCTGGAAAAGAAGAGCGACCTCGTGGAATGTTCATTTCTAAGTTCTATATTGTTATTATTACGATTATGAAATATCGATCGGATTGTTTTAAAAAAATTTCTCCATCCTAGATCCTCTTTCTGCTATTTTTCTCTGGCATTGCTCAATAAGCGAGTCAGACAAAACATGTTTCCATTTCCAGAACTGTTTATCTCCTACTGCATTCAGGTTTCACCTCTTTTCAGTCCACAAATCCAATCCATTTACTCTCTCTTGTATTCATATCATACTCTATTTCATAACCTTCGCATTTTTATTGGACTTCGGGATCACTCAATATCTATTGCCTGAGGGGCGAGGGGGGGTCCGGGGAGGGGTCGGGGGGAGGTCCCGAGAAGTTTTTTGCGAGGGGTATCACGTGGTTTTCGGGGGAATGGAGAGGAGATCAGTCTTCGAAAGGGGGTTTATAGAAAATTGACCGCAATGAGAGGGGGAGAGGGGGGAGGAGCGTCATTATGATACTACAGAGCCTTAGAGGAGATCAGGTAAATTTTATTGTGACAGCCAAAATCCTCCGACCTCCCCCACCCCAGGCGGTAAAATATGTCTGTTCTCTTATCACGTCGTGGATATACAAGGACAAGCCATTCAACGATTCATGTAAGCACAACGATCAGCAATCACATTTTTCTCAACACTGACAAAATTTATCGTGGTTGCTCTGGTTTGAAACACAAACTTAACTATTGTTTTTCCTTACCTCAGCCTACCCATTTCCACTTGCATGGGGCTCCCCTTATCTGAGTGCTGAACATTACTGGCCAATGCACAACATAACGAATGGAATCCTCGAGGATGTTAGAGGGGCAGCTCACACCGTCGTACATGAAGGAAAGATAGTAGTAGTACCTCAGCTGGGACATGCATTGTCCTTGGATGGAATAGATGACTGGGTGGATACTGGTGAGTATAGAGTGTATCGACAAACGTATTGTCTGTGACACCCCCAGGGGAGCGACATTCAATGCGATCAACAGTAGCAGATCTTTTTCTATGGAAGGGGTAGGAGAGACCTACTCTACCCCCTCCCCCAAAAACTTAGTTTTTGTTAAGTTGTGTTACAGTCGTCACAAACGCTAACGACTACGATTGAGTAATCTGTAAATTTCTTTTTGATTAACAATGTCCCTAGTTGAATCAACTATCTAGATTCGTCGCGGTCCTATACCTGATTTTTCCGTTACTTTTTAAACAAAATCCTGTTATTTATCAATCTTGACCAGAAAGGTACCCTTCATAGACAATAGTCTCCATTTGGCGCAAAAAAAATTTTTCCTCCTTCAGCACCCAAACCCAATTTTTTTTGTTAATTGCCACTTAACTGTCGACTGACACACACTCTCCTCTAGGGAGGAGTCGGAAATGCAGTTCGCTCCCCATAGCCGGTCGCGATCGAAAGCCGTTTGGTTGTAAGTACGGTTTCACTTCGCGCACATTCCCTTATACATGAAATTTTTGCGACACCTTCAATTATTTTTAGTATCAGGAAAAAATTTTGAAAAATCCTCTCCGCCCCCTTCAGACCAAAAACTGTGAGCTAACCATTGCAATAAAATTTTGTTTGGGTTCTGTCAATACGGAAACACGTTTGAGGAAAATGTGTTTGTGCTTTGTTTGTTTCTTTGTTTATGTTTTCATTTCGAGGTCAAAGTAAAAATTGCAAATAACATGTAATATCTAACCATAATTCAGTATGATTCTACCTCTTCACATTGCAGCTGGCAATTTTTTTCGTGTATAATTTTTTCTTGTTGCCAGTTTTTCTTTCATGTCGCAAAAATTTCATGTGATAAGAGATCCCCCCACAAATATTTTAAAGAAACGCTGCCAAATGATAAATCAAGTATTTTTGGTGACAAATGATATCAAACAAAAGTCTTCCTCGTGTATGGGATACTAACCATCGCCTAACCCTGTATCACCGTCAAGGACGGAAGTATAAAGTTCAAACTTGAGAAAATTAGTGGTTTTGTAGAATCAATTTCCCGGGAAGATGTTTTGACAGTGTTCCTTTAAACGAAAGCACATTTGAAACTTCCTTCACTTGCACCATTCATAAAAGGCAACTCTGGCACTTTCAGTATTTCACAGTCATTTGAGTTTGTATTGAGTTTCCAACTCGTAAGAAATGATATCCCATATCAGAGAGATTATATACGGGTCACATCTTTCGTTTTCTTTTTAACCACTTTCAAGTTTTTAGTTTTCTTACGACCCTCGATTGTAGAAGCAATGAAATGTTGATCAATTTTTATCAATACGTCGTTTTCCATTAAATAAGGTGATCACATGAATAATGATTTTGATGGCATGAATTCGGAAATCGTCGGAGATTTGCACGAATTTCCGAACGGCCGAAGGTTGATCTGTATACAGCACCTTCCGATCGATTGACCCTGAGGTTACTTGGTCCCAGTTTTCTCAAAGTTGACCGTGCTTGAATTATTCAATATGGCCGGTTGGGAAAGGTGAAACTCTCACTGAAAAAAGTAACCAGTTCTCCGTGGCTTTTGGAGACAGCTGTTTTAAAAATGGATTGCCCTGTCACGAATTTATACGCTTGAACGTTGACAATTTTAAAATGTCTCGCATCAAACTGAAATGGTCATCAGTGTCAGGTAGGTTGCGGGTAATAAGTGCTTGATAAATTTCAAATTATTGCATCACTTGACTTGACTTCCTCTTTTGACCACAGTTTACCCTTTGTAAAGACCTGGGTAAGGTACAGAAAAATAAATTTAGCGTAACATTCTTTTAAAATGTGTTGTGTCACGTTTCAAGGTGGTTTTAACGCAGATTGCGTGACAGAACCCTCAAGATGTGAGAATGGATTTACAGTGACATTTTGGCTCAAGGTTCAAGGAACTGGCTATATCTTCTCATCAGGATCTTTCACAAACAAAAGGAATGGTCCAGGATATCAGCTATATTACCACCAGAGCTTGAAACGTTTTAAATTTATTCTTGAAACCAGAGATAAAAAGTGGACGCTGTTTATTCACGAAGAAGTTGGGCTGTGGACGCACATGGCCTTTACATGGAGGGAACGGAACGGACTGGCGTATTACGAGGATGGAAATTTGAGCTCGTTTACCGACAAGCCCGAAATTGTGTCTGCGTTGCGCCAACAGAATTACACACCTGTTATCACACTTGCACGGCCTAGCAGCAGTTTGAGTCTCAAGAAATTTGGAAAGTTTGAGATTTCTCAGTTTGCCATCTGGCAGAAAGAACTTTCAGCTGCAGATATTGCTGGAGTGTATCAAGATGGAGTTACTTATGATGCGAAATTATCCATGTGTTGTTATTTCAAATCAGGTGGGTATCAAATGTAGAGTATTAATGCAAGGGGAATAATGACAAGCCTTTAGAGCAAAGCCAAGAGGGTCCATGGGTGTACCCCCCCATGTCAATTAAAAATTGGACCCTGCAATGACCAGACCTTTGCTCTTTGCTACCATTTTGAATCATGTGAATGTCAGTCTGGTAAAAGAATCCTTGGAATTGCTCTTGAGACTAGTTTTCCCTCTTTATGAGTTCCTAAGTTAGCAGAGCTTTCGGAAAAAAAATTTAAGGGCTCTAAAGACCTAGTTGTTTGTATTTAACTTGTTTTTGCCTTCCTGCAAAATTAATGTGCAGGCTTTCCATGCAAATCTGCTCTCTCCTCAACCCCCTTGTCTTCTTGGGAAGGAGCATGTTCCTCAACAACCCCAAACAATGCTTGCAAGGGAGATAAGCTGTGACTTGGGTGTAAAGTAAACACAACCATATTCTCCTGTACTTTCAGTGAGCCGTTGTATGGAAAATCCATGTCATGACCCTGAACATTGTCGCAGAATCATGGAATCTGCTGAGAAGTGCCTTTGCCCCGCTGTCAATCTTGGCCTTAAAACTTGCAAAGGTAACAAAAAGAACAGTTCATGGCATATGCAAATAAGTGGAAAGGCATATCCAATAATAAATTAACAAATTAATTGATCTAACTATTTATTTGTATATTTAGTTATTCTTCTGAAACTATCTGAACATAAACTCCCTTTTTCATTCATTTATTTACGTTCTATTATACACAGCTACATTGTAAACAACAGCCATTTCATAGTTAGGATCATCCATTCGAGGCAAAAAATGTTATTGGAGAAATTTCAGTTTTTATAATTTAGAGTTGTCATCAAGTGCCCAATCTTACAGGCAGGGTTGTTAAAAGTGATTGGCAACTGGTACATTTCACTGTCTACTCTGAAAAATTCGCCATACATTCTGAATGCTATTGCCTCAATTATCAACATGGACGCATGTCTTTGTGTGGCTTATTTTGTATCACAGTCCGGTTACTCAAAATCTTTTGAACAACCCTGCATAAACACATCGGTCAAACGTCTGTGCATGAGCGAACGTTGTAATGAAAAGGTGACATGCTTTCTGATGTCTCACGCGAGTTACAAACAACCACACAAGCCAGTAAGTCACGGTGTTTTAAATGCCTATAACCTTTTTTTGGTATAGCACCAAACAGAATGGTAAATCAGGGGGATTCTCGTACTTGAATAAGCCTTTTGTTGCAAAAGTCTAGAGTTTTCATTTCCCCTACTTTTGTTTCCTTTTACAGATTTCTATGGACGTTTCGACTCTCTTTCACCTATTTTGCGAGACAGTAGTTGTTTGTTATGAGCGTTTTCTTTTAAATTTTGTGCGGTAAATCGGCGCGCGACTGGCTACAACTGATCCACTCGCGCATGGCCAACGTTTGACCGCTGTGTTCACTGCATACAAAAAATTTCATGAATTTTACTGAATTTTTTTTTCAAAAATTCTTTCAGCAAAGATAACAGGTGCATGTGAGGACAAGAGTAGAAGTTGCGACGTGTTCGCTAAACAATCTGAATACTGCAAACGAAGAAAAATGCGAGAAATTTGTCCGCAGTCTTGCAATTACTGTGGTGAGTAAGTCGCCCTCTCTATTAAACTTGAATTGAAGGATTGAACGCAAAAATTGATTGACACCTCCGTCATAAAAATCCACATGCGACTTTCATGCATATAGTTATGACTGTTTGGTGGGATTAAAACAATTTTCATTTAATTAAGCGCCGAAAGTCATCCGGGATTTCATTGATTTTGCTTTACTCCGCCCTGTGATTGGTTCAGAAAACTCGTACCACTCTCTCAACCAATCAGATGCAAAACTTAACGCAATCACGACTTGGTCGCCCGCGTTTTCCCGCGCTTTGAGCAATTTGGTTTGTTTCTACTTTGAGCTCTCATTGGTTCTGAAAGGCATTTTCCTCTCCTCTGATTTGCTGTTGTGATTACTTTGGTTATGATTCTGAGAAACTCAATCGGAAAGCGCTCAAAATAAATGAGAAAACTTCTTGATGCCCTTTTTACATAATATTAAGCGATCCTTGACAAATCTGTTCCGTTAAACCCGAAGAATTGTTTCAGTTACTACTTTCCTAGTTTCACTGTTGTACCTCGAAAGCACAAGACAGGGCTGAGTCGACTCCTAATTCCGACTTCCATTCAGAGAATTACATACATATATATATATATATATATATATATATATTTGACTCTGTGATAGGGTAAGGGAAAAATAGGGGAGTACCTCCGTTAAATTATAGACTTCATTGGCAAAATCATCGTACCAATGTTTTCCCCTTGCTTGGTTCCAGGTCCTTCGCATCCTATCACCACGCTGAAACCGACACTGAAGACTTCGTCGACGTTCATGTCCAGAATATCTCGGAAATCCCGCAATCCCTCCACGGTGGTCCCGACTAACGGGAGTCCGGCGGGTGGTGGGATAACTACAAACCCGACTTCACGGCCAAGGACTCCGACTACAGCCAGGAGAGGTAAAAGAGGTGAGTTAATTTCATGAGGCTATAAGTACATGAGAGTAGGTGAGATAATCATTTATTTGCACAGGGTATAGGAAAATAAATAAATAGAATAATGACAAAGAAAAATTTTGAGCTTGATGTTTGAATAAAGAAAGATGTTGGTCAGGAAAAATAAGAGTCCCTATCCGTGAGGGATCGAACCTCAAGACTTTCAGGTTTCGTGCTCCAATACTCTACCGTTAAGCAACAGGGAACAATTATTAGGTTCAAATCTGATACGTGACCTGCCCGGTTGTGAGCGCGCTCACCCCTTCTCTGTGGCCTGGGTTCAATTCGCGGACCTGGCGTCACATGAAGGTTGAGTTTTTGGTTGGTTCTCGTCTATGCTCTTTTTCACCTAGTCGTCCAGTTTTCCTCCCCCTACGAAACCAACATTCTAACTTTAAATTTGACCTGGAAACAATGGACAAGAAAAGCCACTTAGTGGAAAGTCCACCACTTTATTCCTCTTATAATTATCACTATTATTTCGCTTTCGACAACGATAATCTTAGCAGTATGCGGGGCGCTCACATATGAATCCGCTCTTATTTCTCTTATCAGGCGAATCTTGTGACGAACTGACGTGTAAGTACCATGATCGCTGTGTGAACACTTCGCATGGTTATGTCGAATGTAGATGCCCTCAACATACTTGCCCTAACGGCAGAGAAATCATTTGTGGCGACGACGGCAAAACCTACCTGAATATGTGCGTAATGAGGAAAGAAGTATGCCGAGTACAGAAGCGGATAGAGAAGAAACACGAAGGTCGCTGCAACGGTAAGAAGTTTCTCTTCTAAAAGTGAGTGCAGTGGAATGAGGAATGTTGGCAAACTGACGTCCTTCCTCCTTCCACTCTCGGAGTCTACTCTATTAATGACTTGCAGACTTGGTACCCAGTTCTTGCACGTTTCTTTTCAACCTTGCATCGACGGGAAAGAAGAGGACTGGGTACAATCTATTGGTCGAGAAAGGGAAGGGCGAGGGGGGTAGATAAAGTAGGCTACAACCGTTGGATGCTTTCGGAATTAATGCAGCTACTTCATAATATTTTGAGTCCTTGAAGAAGCGTAAAAAAATCTGTTGAAATGAGCTAGCGGGTTACACCAGAGGTGAAAGAACAAACAAAAATTTTACGTTACCCGGAAGACTTCGGAAATTATCAACCACCGTTGCTTTCAGAATTAAGAAGTCGAAAGTGTAACCGTGGAATAGTTGAATTTAGTTTCGAATCCGCCTGTAGTAAAACACCTAGCTTTCCTTCTGCTTCACGCAACCCAAGCCCTTTGTACGAGGTGGATGGGAAGAACTCTGTAAGAAAGACGGAGATTCCGCATCGGCTTTTTCGGGTAGTCATGTTGCAGAGGAAGCCTTTATTTTCTGTTTTAACCACAAAAGTGAAACAAAATGTTCAAAATGATTCTCAATAGTTTTTTCGAACCACACTTTTTAAAGGCAACTCCTAAATCTTTGAGAGTCCAGCCTCTCGGCGCGATACAGGACCTTCCGGCTAGTTTACAGTTCTTCGTCTAAAATCGTGAAAACTTAGCGACAGGGGTGTAATTGAGAGGATTGCTATGACCACTCGAAAATCAACATTATTTAGGTGACGCCGATATCTTTTGAGCTCCAAGATATTTTTTTTTTAGTTCTAAACTTCAGAGGCATACTGAAAACTAAGTGACATTCGGCTACTTGGTAAACAGCTCAAGACTCTTAAGCTGTTTACCAAGTAACCGAATTCAGTAATACACTTTACTGAACCAAAGAAACGTTAATTTTCGTTACGGTTTTACTTTTCCACTCACAATCATGCCAATGAATGTATTATTTCTGTATCAAAATAATCGAGAGGTAACAGATGTACCGTATCCCACGCTCATAATGTTTCATGGGTATTAATTTTAAAAATCTTCTTTCTTGAGGGCAACTTCAAAGCGGTGATGAAGTAACAAAGAGTTAGTTGTTTCAACAAAACAGTTGTGCCTCAATCTTTTGTTCATAGTAACCTTGATAAATGGAATAAACCATTATTCAGGACATGCTTATTTGCAAGAAAGGAGCGCTAAATGTTGAAATATACTTTTTAAATGGAACTTAAAACCTTCATGTAATGCAAAGTTCTTTTTTTACCAGTGATCATGACTTTAAAAAAGAAGAAATAGCTAGAAATCCATAGATAGAAATTGTTGTTTCACTTTTAAAAGCCGGAGTTTGCTGTTCAAAAATCTGCGCAAGAATAGAAATTGGTGATCTACAATAAATCCTGTTTCGGACACATTTGTGAGTCTTTTTTTATTTAGTGTAAACCGAAATCCTCTCACTTTGTAATCCTCTTCTGTTGATACTTTTCGCTAATTGTTGTACACTAAAGTGAATTTATACATATTTTTTTGAGTTAACGATAGCTTAAGTCCTGGAAACTTAAGTAGCTTTTAGTTTCCATTAAAAGTCGACGTTGCTTGCATCACGTTTGTGAAATTAACAAATCCCTCCGGCAATATTTAATTCGGTTGGAAATTGTCCTTAAGGGAAAATCGAACGAGTTATTGACTTTTGAAGAAAGTGCTTCTCTTCAAAGTGTTTGAAAAGTGCTGTCATAACAAAGCTCTGAAATCTGTCGTGTATGTAATCTTAACATAGGGAGTAAGTTTTTAAAGAAACTGTGGTGCTGCGTCGGTGGGAGAGTATATCATGGTAATTTCGTATTATCAACTGAGTTGATGACGTAAATTGGCCAACGTAAAGAGTTTTAAAGGACATTTTGAACGTTCGCACGTCTGTCGGGTATAGAACGATTGTTTTTGAAAGTACCGACTCGTGGGATACTCTGGGTATGTTTACGTGAGCAAAGATTTAATTTTACAACTCGTCGCGTGTGAAATTGTGATTTTATTGATTTTAAAGAGACAAGAAGAAGTCTTAAGTACAACTCTTCTTTTTCTTGCGGAGATTTTTGTTTCTCATTTCCTTTTGTATGCGCAAATTTCCGTCAGTCAATACTGGACCACAAAGTTACACGAACAAGCTTCCGTCTTCAACCCAGTGTAATTTTTCACTAGATTTCAGTCGTAAACAGAATAACAAAGCTAATTTATCTCGAATAAAGGGGTAAGTTTCTAAAGAAACTGTGGTGCTGCGTCGGTGGGAGAGTATAGCAGGTAATTTAGTGTTAACAACTGGGTTGAAAACGTAAATTAGCCACCGTAAAGGGTAAAAAAGCTGACGTTTCGAGCGTTAGTCCTTCGTCAATCACTCTGACGAGGGGCTAACGCTCGAAACGTCAGCTTTTTTACCCTTTACGGTGGTTAATTTACGTTTTCAACCCAGTTGTTAACACTAAATTACCTGCTAATTTATCTCGAGGTCTTTTTAGATTTTTTTCAAAGTTGTTACACTTTTTCATACTAAGAATATTTGAATGGAAAAAATCGAAGGGAAAGGTCATGCGAGAACTAACCACATTTCTAACAACACAAGAAATCTAAGCTACTTACTGTAATAAGATTGTTTTTATCTATTCAATTGCTATGTCTAAAAAATACTCGAGACGATAATTATTTGAGGAGGCTCTCCCGCTTTCAAAACACAAACCACAAAAGGAACGCGCATACAATCATTCAGTAAATAATACTGACTAATTTGGAAGCACCTTGGAAAGATGTTTATATTAATGCGGTTTGTGTGGAGTTATTAGAATGTGCTGCATACATTTCAAATAGACTTTTTTTTTATTTATCATCTTAGTTTCATCTAGATCTGGTCAGCTAGCGTAGTTTAACCTTTAAGGCTTTCAATTGATTAAATAAACCTTGACAAAACTTTCATTAAGAATTTCTGTTCCACTTAATGTGGGCCTTGTAACAGAATGCATAAGAATTCAATCCTTTACACTCTGAAGAATTCTTAGTTCGTATTTTAAATGCTTTACTAAGTTAATGAGCAGAGAATGAAAAAAAAGTGATAAAAAGTTTCGGATATTTAAGGTGATGCACAAAACTGGGCTTAGCTTGAGTTGCTTTGTGATATTTGGCAATTGCGCAAAATCACTCCTCGACCTAGTTGGTTACAAACTGAAAGGAATTCCTACTAATGAATATTTCATTTTCAAACCTTTGTAGACATAAAAAAAACAAGAATTATTTTAGTCTTGTTTTCCGTCGGAGTTCAGGATTTGTTTGTACTTATTCCAAATACTTACATTGTCTGACAATGTCTGCGTTTTCATTGAGATTTTAGATCAAGTGCAGTGACGCACATCTTTTACTATTGGTTCCCAACTCGTTAGTTAGAAAAGTTTTGCATTGGTGTTTTTATTTGATGTAATTTGAACAAAACAAGAACTGCTCAAGAAGCTTAAAGCGAGCTCCTGTGCTGTCTGAGCCGCTTAAAAACCATTGTTTTGAGGCTCTAGTTTGAAATCAGGCGCTTATAGATAGGGTTAAGTGCAATTGACACTTTGTTTGTAGCGTTTCAACAGCGTTAGTGTTGGAAGATTCTCTCAATCGGCGGTGCAAATTGAAAACTGCTTTTTGTGTTTCCGAAAGAAGTTAATTAGCATTTTGAACAGCGATCGTTCAGATCATACATGAATAAATTATAAGGTTTCATCTGCATTGAAACTACATACAATACAGGTGATTCACGAGAAACTGACAAAACGTTCTCTGCACGAAGCAACGTGCAAAGTTCGTCGCGCTGACTCAACTTTATGGCAGCAACTCCTTCGCGGTTTGAAGCCGGCACGTAACGAGAAGTGAAGTAGCATAGCGTTGATATTTTTTTTTTTATGTGAATCAAGAAATGTAATTAGTTTTGTGATCTTCTCCGCTGGCTTAATTTATCGACAAATGAACTTAACTCCGTACTCAGAAGTATTGGTGTTTCTTCTCATTTCTTTTGCTGGAGTTTCCCATGCAAACCGCTTCAAGAGACGACACAGAAAAATAGACGGGCTTGCCAAATTAAAAGGTTGGTTCCCCGTTTTTATTTGCCGTGAAATCGTGCACTGTTCCTGTTAATGTTTTTGATGCACGCTTTGGCAACCAAAATGCGCGCTAAAACAAGTATTCGAAAAAATTATAATATAAGTTAATATATCGACCGCTTCTTTTCTCGCATGCAGTTTATAAAGGTTTATTTTACTCCATCTTTTTCAGAAGTACATTTTGTGTTTTTAAAATCTTGTTACGAGCTGAAAGAAATTTTGCAAAGACGGCACAAAGGGAAGTGTTAATTTTTTTATTTCACAAATTCAAATCCGCCGTATTTTATGTTTCATTAAACGTGTTTCAAATGTTTCAAAATTTACAATGTAAATTTTCTTTCCAATCGCAAGTAGTGATTGTTTTATTATTTTTCCCTTAAAAAGAATCATTTTAACATCCTTTAATCGAGAATGGACATTCACCGTTTCTCGACTTTGAATTAATTTCTTTGGACCGCAATTTTTAAGATTAGACACAATTTTCATTGCTCGCCCCATACAACATGTTTTCCTTATTTTGTTTTCTTCTAAGATTTGTTTACTTTCAAAATAATTTGTGCTAGTTGTCCGAAATATTTTTTTTTCCGCGCTAAAAATACATTTTCGTTTTGATGCATGAGAATAGCAGTGATTACCTTTTTATCGAAGGACGTTTACCATTTGGTAAATTTGTTCATGTTGTGAATTGAAAGTATATATACGATTCGGCCGCCTGCTCCGACTTCCTTATTTTTGTTTGCTTTCGGTTATAAAAGCATGAATAGAAGCACTCGAGATTTCTCATTTAAATGGTCTGTCCAACGCAATTTATCCTTCGCTGCTCAGTTCAAATTCGAATAAGCTTCGTGAGCAATGATTAACGGACTGTGGTATTTTTATTTTCCAACTTTTCGTAAGCAAAATGAAGTACGCCTTTATTCGTAGGCGAAAGTAAAGAAAAGGAACTGATTACCACCCAAGTCTAAGTTTAACTTTCACTGTACGCTCTTGTTTTTAGTTGATAATGAGCTTAACTCACAATAATTCCGTATCGGACAGAATGCGTATGTACCAGTCGGTGTGGAAATTTTAAACATGGTTAATATGCTTTCATAGTTATCGATCACTTGCAAGCAAATAACAGGATGTGTCAAGAAACTTAAAAAATGCTTACCAAAATAACGAAAATCCGCTTGGCTTGTTTATCAGTGCTAATAAATAAATCAAAAGGAAAATCTGTGATGGTTAATCTCTTCAGTTTCACCAGAAGCTATTTTAAGGAAAACCTGTGATGGTTAATCTCTTCAGTTTCACCAGAAGCTATTTTTAAATCGATCGTTGTCTGCCACATAATCGTGCCACGTTGCATTCGTTCACCTTACACCGAGCAGTGTAAGGCAATCTTTTGAAATAAAACATCTGAAGATTTGAATAGGACTGGATAACAAAACAATTCATTAGAAAATTCAAGCAAAGTTGGACAAAAAGGAACGTAAAATGTATGGATGGTCTCTGAGTTGTGGAGTAAGATTTTAGCTAGGGGGCGGGGCTGCGTTTCTGTTCAATTTTCAAGGAGTCTTTTGCTCGATAGGTTAAATGTTCCAAGCATTTTATCATCAGTTGTGGTATAAATTTTACATTCGTTATTAATGACAAATTTCGGACAATGCACTGATATTAATATTTTCCGTCCTCAATCAAATTTCCAAGTTCTCTGTTCATAGTTGCCGGCCCACAAGCTGTTCCCAGGTTGCGTTCTACGTTCCCGATTTCCTGTTCCTCTTTTTTCCAGGTCAAATAATCGATCTTCTCGATTCCATTTTCCTATTTTTCTTACCCATTTGTCATACCATTGTTTCGATTTTTGGACTGGCTTTACATTTAGTTGCCTCTGAGGGTAGACTTTGATTCAAATCCTGATCCTAGTTGGATTTGATATTTCACTGTCATTGGATACGAGATTGTAAGAATTTGCAAAACCGAAGCGTCTTGAAAACCTTCGTCAAAATTTTTCAAGCTCGTAATCCGAGCTAATCTTCTGTATCCATATTTCATCTTTGCGCTATCTTGGTTTTTGCTTTCCTTTTTAATGTTTGGCTAACTTACCGTAGTAATATTCTGTAGTTATCCTCAGAATAAGGCAATTTGTCTGTATTTAGAAAACTGCACGGAAACCGGTGAAGAAAGGAGGGTATCGCAAGGATTCATTGAGAAATCAAAGATGAGAGTTGGAGCCGGTGAAGTACGCGGGAAAACGCGGCTAACCATGTCGCGATAGGTTATAGTCTTAGTTCTGATCGGTCGGGAGGGTGACGAGAGGTTTCTTGACCAATCAGAGAGCGAAGTAAAGCAAAACCAATGCAATAAAGGGTCGACACTCCATTCAAAAACTGCTTTGAGACTAAACAAAAGCAGTGTTGGTGATTTACCGTGA
This sequence comes from Pocillopora damicornis, assembly GCF_964200805.1. NCBI lineage: Eukaryota > Metazoa > Cnidaria > Anthozoa > Scleractinia > Pocilloporidae > Pocillopora > Pocillopora damicornis. Next base: position 956,965 of record NC_142683.1, read on the forward strand.
GTTAGAGCGAAAAGATACCTTACGTGTTGCTCTATGCAATCCTTAGGTGAACTATTTTCCAAAGCAACGCATTATTTGCCATTCAGTGACGTTTCTCAGGATAAAAGGGTGAAGGATTTACGAGGAAAAATCACCGGTGACGTTCACAATGGAGCGAAGCAGTCGACCGATGATCAAATCGGAGAAGTACTGGCACTAGATGGTGAGGATGACTTCATCGAACTGACGGGTTTCAAAGAGAAATGCATTGTGGACCCTTCTTCTTGCAAAGAAGGTTTGTCGGTGGCATTTTGGATGAAATACATCAAAGGTAAGAATCCTTAAATGGTATGGTCCGCGTAGTAGTGTTTTCTGTGTCCATTTATCCAAATGAGCAGGAGTTGAGCAAAGGCATGCCGGGGAAGGAAGACAAAAACTTGACTCAGGGGGGAGGGGCAAATGGAAATGATAGTAATGGTATTGAAAGGCATTTGCTCTCGCACATAAGAAAAGGTTGTAAAATTATTGTCTGACAGAATATGTAATATTTTTCATAGTCTTTGAGTAGTAAAACTTGTTTTGGTCCACGATCGAGAACAATGCTCCCCCTTCTTAGATTTATCCAGACTACCGCACAAAACTCATTCGTGTTAGGTTCTCGTTAGCAAAATGGATGTCACTTTTGTTTTTTTGTTCATTTGTTGTTCGTCGCCATCTTCGTTTGTTTGTTTGTGTGAGGGCTTTTTCTGTTTGCCCGCTCTGTCCATTTATCCAACGTTGATTCGTAGGTTCGTCAAGCTGCTTTCATTTTTATTAGTTTGTCCTTCTGTTCGTTTATTTGTTTGTTCTTGAGTTCGTCAGTTCCTAAGTTCGTCAGTTCCTGAGTTCGTCAGTTCCTGAGTTCGTCAGTTCCTGAGTTCGTCAGTTCCTGAGTTCATCAGTTCCTGAGTTCATCAGTTCTTGAGTTCGTTAGTTCTTGAGTTCGTCAAATCGTCATTTCGTCAGTTCGTCAGTTCGTTAGTTCGTCAGTTCGTCAGTTCGTCAGTTCGTCAGTTCGTCAGTTCGTCAGTTCGTCAGTTCGTCAGTTCGTCAGTTCGTCAGTTCGTCAGTTCGTCAGTTCGTCAGTTCGTCAGTTCGTCACCTCGTCACCTCGTCACTTCGTAAGTTCGTCAGTAAGTCACTTCGTCAGATTGTCTGCTCGTCAGTCTGTCAGTTTGTTCGGCAGTGCGTATGTTCGTTGCTGAGGCAGTTCGACATTTTCGTTTGTCGGTTAGTCAGGTTCAGAGGAAATCTTTGTGAATTCCTACATTTGATTTTCATTCGATTCTATTCCTTCAGTTTTTTTTTTCATTGTAGGTGAATTCATCATTTCAAGTGGACATTACACCTTAAGTTCGCTCGGTCCAGGCTACCGCTTAATTTGTGAAAACTGTGGACCCCACTTGACGTCGTCAAGGAGATTTGTCTTGGAACTTTCCAACCATTCGCACAGGTGGAGAATACTTCTCGACTCTCTTCCCAAATGGTGGTTTCATTTCGCCTTTACTTGGAGTCGAGAGCATGGCCTGAAGTTCTACAAGAATGGTAAATTAGCCGTGAAGAGCCAAAAGCCGGATTTTTTAAGGAATGAAAGAAATGCTAAAGACAAAATTACTATTGGAAAACCCAACTCCTTGGCTAAGATGGACTCGCATGGAGAGTTCAGCATCGGGCACTTTACTATTTGGTCATACGAGTTAACTTGGAATAATGTTACATTGGCTTTTTTGTCTACTCTAACGGAGACAACGTCTTCAATAAAATGCTGTCATGAAATGAAAGGTAATGTGTGAAGAAAACTTATCTACCTAAGACTATTCGAATTGACTGATGGAATGATTGACATGCTGACAGACCAACAGACTGACGGACTGACCGACTGACAAATAGACCGATTGACAGACTGAGACAGACTAATGAGGAATGAGACTGAATTAAGAAAGATTAACTGATGACTGATTCACCAACTGAATGATTGACTGACTCACCCATGCAACCACTTACCCACTGACTCACTCACCCACGCGTCCTCTTACCCATTTACTCGCACATCCACTCACCCACTAGCGCACTCACTCACTCGCGCACTCACCCACTTACGCACTCATTCACTAACCCACTCACCCTCCAACTCACTCACTCTCGCATCCACTCACCCACGCATCCAATCACTCACTCACCCACTTACCCACTTATGCACTACCCTCTCACTCTCTCACCCTCTAACCAACTCACCCACTCACCCACTCACCCACGCATCCACGCATCCACACACCTACTCACCCACTCACCCACTCACCCACTTAAACACTCACCCACTCACTCACTCACCCACTCACCCACTCACCCACTCACCCACTCACTCACTTCCTCACACACTCACTCGCTCAGTTTGAAAACAGACGGCGGCTGACATGGTCCATTGTTTCCTAACAAAGTAATGAAAGAAATCATAATTTCTAGCTTAGTTGAAACATTTACATCTTAGATATCTTAACGGGTCATCCCTTTGTTTCCATAGCTGATCCTTGCGTAAAGAATCCTTGTCACAATGGTGCAACTTGTCAGCGGTTGGAAGACACATATAAATGTATCTGCCGGGGCATCAGCCTGAACGGAATCTGCCCGCTTGCTCCTGGTAACCAGTTTTTATAGGCATTTTTATTACCTATTGTTGACAGGGGACATGGAGTTTATTGGTTTTCACGTTGGACTCTGGATCGAGATTTCCGGCTTTGAGCCCAAATCGGGTCACTGTGTTGCGTTCTTTGATAGGTCACTCTCCTTTCACAAAATCCCTTTCCATTCCGGAGTATTTATGGATTCCGGTAAAATGTGCCTCAAATTGTTGGGGAGGGGGGAGGAGGGAGGAGGGGAGAAGAATGGTTTCTGTGATAATCTGCAAGGGCGTTGAAGTTTCTCTATGCAACTTTGCCCAAATGTCAATTCTCCTCGCTCTGTAATGGGCATTTTCTGCGCTCTTTGTAATGCAATTATCTCGTACGCATTTCTCCCAAGAAAAGTTACACTGGAATGATCGACGTTTATAACTGGAGTGATTCCTTTGGTTTCCTTTCAGTGCCTTGTGAAGACAAAATCGCTCATTGTTCCCAGTTCGTTCAACAAGATGGATACTGTAAGAATCACAGAAGAAAAATGAGGAGCATATGTCCAAAAGCCTGCAACTTTTGTAATGGTGAGTACAGGCGCTAAGTAGAAGTGTACTCGCGTACTTTGCGTGCGAGAGATCAAACACTTGGGAGAGAACTTCTTATGTCTCGCGTGTGAATTATCCAAAACTACGGCACGAATACGACAAATATTGCAAGAGCTTTCACTATGTACAGGAGTATCCTGGGTCTTTACTTAAGTCGCACTTCTGTTTCACTCCTATACTAAAACCATGGACTCGCTTTATTTTCCTGAAATTCTCTTAAAAGGGGTCAAATAACTGACTGTATTGATTCGATTTAGCCGTCCCCGTTTCAATGAGCGCCCCCTCTCTGATAAGCGCCCCTCTCATTCCAATAAGCGCCTTTATTCTGTTTCAGTGATAGCACTGCTAGAGTACATGTACCTTGAAATCAACCAAGTTTCATCTTCCTTTAAGCCACTCACTTTGAGCCTCGTTACAAAAACAATGGACTTCGTCACATTCTTTCAACTGTTCTGTCCACGTGAACGCACAGTTCCTTCAAACGAATGATCTCTCTTAAAATTTTGTGACGATCGCTTGGTTGGTCGCTTTAGCAAGGAAGAATCCAGGGACAACAAGTCCGTTTTCCAGTCCTATTGATCCTTTTCAAATAAACATCAGAGCTTTTCCCGCACTTTCTGCTGTTCCTCAAAAAAGAAATAAGCTCCCCCCCCCCGCCCTGAGGTAGAAAAAGTAGATAAGTGTCGTGAGCGCTAATTCGAATCTTTACGGAATTTAAAAACGCCTCTCGACGAGTGCCTCATGGAACTACCCCTGCAAGGATTTAAATAATTAAAATCAATTTTTCATAACAAACCTTTTAATGTGATTCCATTGGAGCCCAGTTGCAGAAAACGCTATCCGACGGATAACTCACTATGCAGCGGATGAGTTTCAACAAAATGTGCTGTGCTGTCCTTCGGATAGATTTATCCAGTGGATAGCAATAGATATATAGCGTTATTCGACTTAAAACAACCGGGGCCTGACATTTATGCAAAAGCGATAGTCTCCTTTGACTTAGTTCCGTTTGTTTCCAAAGATTAGTATTTCTCGTTTTTGACCTTTAGGGGTGAAACAAAGTGCAAAGCCCAAAAAACCGTTTCAAACAAAGACGGTTCTCTCTGCTGCTAGCTCGCTCATCTTGTCTCGTACTTCGTTCGCTCGTGTCATTTGTGCTATTGTAACAGTCAGGAAAATTTTTGTCGGACCATAGGCATGTTGAGATAGTTCATGTCTGTATGCACCACATATGCATAACGAGGACCCTACACAACAGTCAATAATTTTAAGTTAGTTTAGAGGAGGGACTGGGTACGGGGAGGAAAACGGAATTGGAAAATTGGAATTGGAAAATTGGAATTGGAAAATTGGAATTGGAAAATTGGAATTGGAAAATTGGAATTGGAAAATTGGAATTGGAAAGTTGGAATTGGAAAGTTGGAATTGGAAAATTGGAAAATTGGAATTGGGAAAGTGGGAGACTGGGAAATTGGGAAATTGGGAAATTGAGAAATTGGGAGACTGGGAAATTGGGAAATTGCAAAATTGGGAAATGGAATTGTGACGTGGAATTGGGCAATAGAATTGGGAGATGCTGAAGACTTCAGCTTTAAAATGTCAAAATTCATCGTTTAGAATTAATGTTTAGAATTAGTTGTGTACCCTATGTATAGTGAATGAGTTTTAATTTTGTTTTGAGAAACGTTGTCTCTGGCTTGATAGGGAAACGTTTGCAAAGATTTTTAAGGTAGATGTGAACCTTTGTCATCTTAACTGAGTTTGTAAAAGAGGGGGTAATTTCAGGACGAATGATTTGCTTCGTTTTATCTCAAATTTGTGCCAGAATCGAGCTGAAAAGTCTGTGGCTAAACTTAAGTTTTCGTCATAATTAAGATGCATGTTGAGTAATCCTAATGTATGTTTTGACGTCTAACCGCTGACTAACAAACCCTGCTTGTCACTTACCGACTAACTTTCTGTCCGGGAGGGACTGTCATCAGAAAAAAAATCGTCCCTTTCGCCTCATTGCTTGCGTTTCCAATCTACCAGATCAGTTCCGAAACTTTCATCATCCCAGGCTTTTATTTTGATACACTCCATAGAAAATTTCGTAAAATTCTTTACCACACTGATTTGTGTTCTCAGCGCATGTTCGCCTTCTCTCTCGATTCCATATCAAGCCAGGGATGGCGTGAAATTCCGTCCCTATTCCACCCCCTCAGTCCACGTTTGTCACATTTCACTGTGATACTGGCCCCTAAAGTCCTTGCTGTCACGTGACGCATCTAAACATTAAATAGTAATCCCAATTTCACGTCATTTATTTTTGTTTGGTTTTGTGTTATTGACTGTTTTGTTCCATCACGTTTGTTTGTCAGTTTCTATTGTTTATTGTATATGACAGTCCTTCACACAGTAACATGACATTCACGTGACCATATCTCAGTACAGTAACCATTTACATTACTAACTGTTCAGATTAAATTAAATACTTCCATTTGCTAGTTCTTTCGCTACTCAACTCCACTCTTACTTCTGCAGTGATTACTCATTTTCAATCAAAAACCTGTGCGGTTTTCAGTCACAGCTTTTTTTCTGCAGTGCACGTTATACATATTTGGAGGTGAATTCTTCTTCAAACTCCTTTTCTTCTTCTTCTTTTCGTTCAGCTTCTTCCTTGTTATCCTCTCCTCATTCATTTCATCCGCTTTTCGTTATGCTCGCTTTCTGTCTTCTCTTTTTCTTCTTCCTCCGCCTTTTCTTCTTTTGCACAAATTCTTTCTCGTTCTCATATTTTCTATCTCCTTCAGGCGCTCATTTTCCCACTTCTTTTAATTTCTTTGTCATGAAGATACATTTACCATTGCTTTCCCTCTTTCCCTCCTCTAATCTGCTCTTCTCTTTACGTTTCTTTTCATTGTGAACACTTGTGTCTCGTTTACATTCTCTCTCTTTCCTTTCCTTACCCTCTCTATGCATATTTTCTTTTTTCTTAAGTTTCTTTTCATCTCTTGATTGATAAATCTTGCTTACCTCTTTTTCCTTTGCCGTCGCCGTCTTCATTTTTCCTTATCCTACTTGAAAAAGTGTGATCCTACATGTAACTCTGTAAATCTTACAACAGCGCGGCTTCAACTCACGTCACCGAAATTTTCATCATGAACGTCGACCACAAGCGCTTTTTTTCGTATAGATATGTTACCTTCAGGCGCAGAGGAATCACATCTGAATACACGACAGAGATCGCAAACAAACCTTTTTTCACAAAATCCAAGCTATTTAATTGAAGATCCATTTAAGAGTAGGAGGTTTTTTCAACCTTTATTTCGCCCTATCGAAAATGCACGCTCTTGAATTGTTCAGAAACTGAACATACCATACACGGTAACAGAAAATCGTGCAGCTGCTGCATATTACGTTGCAGGACTATAAAATTTGTCAAATGCAAGTTGTATGGCACACTTAAGATTTAATTAATTCAACCTAAAAATTTTAGAGAAAGAGTGTCAAACCTTCAATAAAACGTACAGTGTATGCTCACTCCTGCAAAATCGCCATTAGAACTTGAGTCTTTGATACGAAGATAGACGTAACGAGTGTGTGAGGTTATGGCTAGATTCGCAAGCTCGAAATTCATTACAAATCTTATGAAGCGCCTTCTGGTCTTCGTTAATTCATTTCTTTCAGTTTCGAGTTAACAATCGGTTTCGTAATCTTGTTTTCCAATATTCTTTAAATTCTGCGTATAATTTCTTAGTCTATGAAATATCTTTTTGTAATCAGATATAATTACTAAGAATTGTTCGCTGTAAATTTATTGTTTTGTCTAGAACTTGCAAAAGCCGCAAAATAAATTTTCCAAACGAACGGTTCTCTTTAGAAATAAATAGATGATCAAAATTTGTGTCCTGAATTTCGGTGAATTTCGATACTTTAGGATATAAATAGTACATTTTACTAGTTTATTGTTTCAAATGTTTATTTATTTTTTTCTTTTTTCTTTCGTTTTCGTAAAGTTTTCTCACATCTTTTCACTTCTTTTCAAATACTCTACAATGTGTTGCATTAAAGCAATCAAATTAGACGTTATAGTGGTTGTACTATTCTATCAGTGAATCTTTTGTTACCAAAATAGAACATTTCATATTTCCATTAGTAGAAGTGTAAGAATCAATTACTGCATCTCGCAAAAGTTTAAGAGACAAATTCTTAAAGCACACGATCCAATTTAGATAGGGGAATAGACTCGAGGTTTTAGAGGTTTGCATCGAGAAAAAATTACAATTTAAATGAAACAGATTGCCCAGTTGAGCCAAAATTGATGGGCTGTCGCCGCGCGGATAATTTGCGAGTAGCATATTTTGGTCACGAACAACCCTTATCTCTCCGAAATGTTCTTAAATTCTGTTATTTAGACCTTGGAGATTTCCTCGCTAAATGGATGCTTTTAAAGTTGAATTTTAAACAACAAAACCCTAAGGGCTCGGTAAAAAATAAATTACTAGTTTTAGGAAATATATTTCAGTTTCTACTTGATGTCGGGCCCTAGGAAATGAGCTAAAAAAATTAGCCGCTGTCAATACTCGAAAAGAAAAGAAATTTTAATCGGAATTTTAAACCATGACGGCTAAGAAAACTCATGCGATGAGGGTATCCTTCGACAAATTTATTTAAAAATGACAAAAAATTGAAATGTTAGTTCAAAATGTTTACAAATGAGACGAGTAAATTTATTCCTAAATCCCTAGTGTTGTTTCGTGCACCATGTATGATGAAAAGAAAGACGAAATTGCTTTCCTGTAATTTTCAATGAAATTTGTCGACAATTTGCCTTCTTATGTTCTGATAATGTGATAATAACTCATGGCGAATTTAAATAAACTAATATTATGAAAATAGATTTTAATTATATCGGGAGTTCCACGAAAAGATCTAAATGCATTTTTAAAAAGGATTTAAACGAAGTAGAAATTTGTCAAAATAGGGTCATTCTGCTATCTCCCAGAGAGAATCTTTCAACTTATTGTTTTGTTTGCGAGTTCTTAAAGGAGTTTTTACCGAATGATAGCAACAAATTCGTTTTCTAAGTTGTGAAAGAGTATCCGCCCTCGCGTTTGGCATAAAGAAAAACTGAATATTTAATAAAACTAGTAAATCATTTTTTTTCGAATTTCCGCATGTATATTTGTCTTGTTTTTCCGGTCCGTGTGGTTTCTTGTTTGGTTATAAAACTCCATTATCTCTGCAGCAATCACAATTAAGAGATTTTATTGGCAGGGAGAAAAACGCTGAAGGCAACTAAAATCACAAGATGAAAATTACTTCGATGTGAAATGCAGTCGTAATCAAGGGAGCTGTTTCGATGTCGCGAAGCATGTTATTGGTCAAAATGAAGTCGCCACCTGTTCTAAGAATTAGTCGTGTCAATCAGTATTGTTTACTTTCCAGTGTGTTTGAATAAGAGGAGACGGTTAATAACTCGATATTGTGTTGGCAGTGTTTTTCTGTACTAAAGTTCAGCTATTGTATCATTTTTCGCGGCGGGTGAAATGCACCGGTTTTCAATGAAGAGCTAGAGTGTGTACTTTCACGCAAATTTGGTGTCAACGAAAAGTTAAGAATGTTGAAGTAAGCAGCAAGATACTTGGATATGTTGTCCTTGAAAACTGTACTAAGTGAGAAGTCAGTTTGCGCGTGGGAAATCTTCCGAAGCTGTTGTTTGTGCGGATTTATCTTCCTTGTTCTGTTGCCGATTTCTGCTTGCGAACCTTCCAGCCTTACTTACGCGAATATTACTGATACCTCCATTCTTTTGCCACTGCAATCTGTGCTTTTTACTTCAAAGCCAACTCTCTCTGGCGTAGTACCTCGACAAAGTGTTCGTTCGTCTCAAGAGCTATCAGGCTTGGAAACTGTTATTTATTCTGTTAACGATGGATATATTTCTCAATTTGGTGTCCTCACAGGAGGCTCCGAAAAACCAACACGCTCAACGCAAGTGTCGTCGTCCGCGAGTTTTAAAACGAATGTTCGACTCTCAGAAGCAACACCACGCAGTCAAATTGTGGGAGAAACACTTCAAAGTGAAAACCGCAGCGCTCAGAGTACAAGAGAAGGAGGTGAAATTTCTATTAAGTCAAAAGCATCGTTTCCGAAGCATAGATCAAAAATGGCATCCATTTTGAGCTCGAAACCCGTAGAAGCAAGCGACATGAGAGACAGCAGCCGCTCACGATCAGGATATGAAATGATCAGCACATTTGATAAGAAAGTTATCATTAGCACAAAAACATCATCTTCGTTCAGTGATTTTACACCTAAAAGTACTACAGTCATGTCTATCACACCAACGTTTTTATTTCAGAGTTCTTTTAAGCAGCAACGTAATTTGTCAGAAATCGCGAGGTTTTCGTCAACGATATTGCGCCCTCATGAAAAATTCACTGCCTTGATTTCCGCATTGACCTCCAATTTGCATGTTACAGATAGCTTGCTTGGCAAAAGTGATTTATCACCGGGAAAAAATCGCAGTAAATCAACATTTTTGTCGTATTATTCTTCAGGTGATAAGACCCGAACACATAGCATGTCGACGGATCTAAAGCTTCACAAAACTTCTCAACATTCGTCAGCATCCAGTTCACATACCGCGGTCATCAAAGAGTCTTTATCAATCACAAGTGTCACTACGTTTCAAGATTCAAGTACCCCCATTCCAAAAGTTTCATCATCGATAACTCTTATTAAAAGTACCGATGAATTGTACGCTAAACTCACTTCGACATCAAGACATGTCAAACACACGAACACACCATCTCTGACAGAAATGCCTGTGAATTCCATCAAAACTACATCAATAATCTCGCTTCCCATAGCAACAACTCATTTTTCATTTACCTCAGCTCAGACGTCGCTTTTGTCTACGGTCGCTGTGCAAGAGAAAGCTCCATTAACTTGTAACATAAATAATGTCACTTGCGTTTGTTTTAATTGCGGTGAAGTGCGTCAAAAGGAAGGAATCTGTTGTATGGATCTTGTCGACAATAGGAAAACTCAACAAGGAGTTCACATTAATATGATTAACATTACAGTTGAGATCTTTTATCCTAAAGTACATGTCGTTTCGAAGATTATCGAAGGAGTGATTTGGGAATCGTGCATGACGAACTCATCCCTTTGCCTAGGTGAAGAAAAGTTCTTTGAGGCCAAACGTGTTCGTAAGAGGCGTTTGGCACAAAATTTTTTCTTCAATGACGACTCTCTGTCGGATATTCTAAGGATAAAACGAGATTCAGAATCGGGTCATCATAGCTCACAAATTCATGCATCATCAGTTTATAACGGAGCACTTCGTCCTGATATTAAACCCTCTAAAATCAATATCACCCGGGTAGATGTGATAATATACAGTATTTACTCCGTGGCCGGGAATCCAAGTGCAGTTGGAACGGCCTTTTACGTCACGGTGACGTCACTTAACAATGGAACCAATCACACGCAAGTTCTTGATGGCAAAGGTTTACTACAAATTCTCAGGAACAAGAGAAATGTTCTTGAGAATAAATTAAATATAACTATTGACTCATTCTCAGCTACCATGTCATCTAAAAGCTTGACGCCCTCTTCAACATTGGTTCTTAACCCCTCTGCCCCAAGCAGGAACCTACAGACACCCTTACCCTTCCCTGAAGGTAAGGAAGTTTTCTTTGGTATAACGTGTTGACTTCGGGAAACGGGAACAGGGTACTGGGTGCAGGTAGTTAGAGGTACCAGGAATGAATGAGAGAGTGGAGACAGAAGCTTGTGGTGTAGGCCTAAGGACACTTCAATTCCAATAAAACTATTTAGAGAAAGTCTTTCGAATAGAAGTCTGTTCCGAAGCGTGTATATGAGGTTTGATCTCGATCTGATGTTCATCTGATGAGTGAAAGGTATAAAATGTCGGAGAGCGAAGACATAGCATACGTTGATGAAAGAAGGTACAAAGTAGTTCTTGAGCCAGAATTCTAAGTGTGGTGCGGAGAAACAGACTTTCCTGTCCGTCAAGAAATTAAAACAACTATATTGGAATGGGCTTCTTCTGGCCAACCCTCTGACTGTTCTTCTCTGTTTCCTTTTTATCTCCTATGTCCTCTTGTTGACATTGTGCCTCGTTTTATTTTGTTGTTTCAATTTCAGTCAAGGAACCGGTCATTTTTTATCGCCTGATGGAAGGGGGGAGGGGGGAAGGGTGGTTCTCTGTAATATTCTTCTAATCCCCACTCATTGGCAGTTAATGGCAGTCAGTTTTCCCTAGTCCCCCGACCCCCCAATACTTTGTTGGCGAATGATAATTTCCCTGTTCTCCCTGAAAACGATATGATCCCTCCAAATTCCCACGCCCCCCCCCCCCCCCCTCAAGCCTTTAAAAATGACTGGTTTAATAGGACCTGTGATTATTTGTCTCTTAAAAACATCTCTCAGATATTAAGAATTTCTGTTTGGCATTTTTCATACTATGCTGCGAGGAATTGATTCTTACCTTTCTTAGAGTCTCTTACAATTTTGTACAAGGGCTTGGGTAAGGTAAATGACTAACAACACTGTTACGTTCTTCAATAACATTCGAAGTATGGAATAGGTCATGGATGATTGAAATTGGCTTTTCGTCAGTCCTTGACCAAGCCTGTGGTCAATCATGTTTCAGGGGGCTCAAAATGTCTCGTTCATAAGTTTTGATTGGAGGAGGTCGGTCCATTGTGATTGTATCTTTTAAATTGCCTCCACGGCCACGATTGATGGCAGGATGCGTCAAATCGCAAGGTTGGCTCCTAACTTTAGAGTTATCAAATGTTCTTGAAAGGCGCAGGAAGCAGTGAATGCAATGTGTGGTTTTTCAGAATGATGTTTTTCTGTTTCAGTTCCAACCTCCGCCGTGCAGGGAAGCACGGATGGGGATGACGACAAAGGTATTTCCCAGGGCTTGCTCATCCTCATTATCTCCGCAGCTATCGGGGGCCTGGTACTACTCGTTGTTTTATCCGTGTTCATATTTACTCGCTTTTACAGGTCAGTGGAAATCCTAAGGCGTCTGTGTTGATATTGAAGATGCAGTTTACTCGTTTTTGAGGGGGGTGGAGGAAGGGGGACTAGGTGCCCTAACAGCTCTTCTGCACTAAAATTTTCATGAATCTTTGCTATTATATTTTTGTTTTCGTGTGGGTATTTCTTTGATTTCGGTGTTTTGGGAATACTTTCCTGCTAAACTTTATCATTCCATACCTTGAAAGCCAAGTCTGGGAGTGAAATTGAGTATTTCGACACAAACGTGTATACGGCCGATTACTCGTGTTCTGGATTACGGACAGAAATATCTGGGTAAAGGTCCAGTGTCATTGCGTTATGTTCTTTAGCAAAACACCATACTTTCATGGTACTCCTCAGCATCCTGGAGAGTAAATAGGTACCGATGAATTGTTAGGTAAATCTGCAATATACTGGCGGAGGAGGGGTAGTTTGTGCTGTACTAGCATCTCATTCAATCTTTTCTTCATAAATGCGAATAGTTGGTGCACTTGTCGTTGTGTTATTGCAAGAACTGTATGTCTTTGTGTCATCTTAAAATGTGGTCGATCCTAAGGGAGGTTTAGGGGACTACGAAACCTTTCCCTCGACTCTATCATAGCAAAGATTTACCCAGTTCTTGTCTGACACTTAAATGCTGGTAAATTCTTATCAACTGGCTCATTTTATTTGTAAACCGCAGGTGAAAAGGGGAAGGGGGGATGTGGGTTGGTCGCGACTCAATGTTGCCCCCCCCCTCCCCCCCTCTCGTCATCAAGTATTCCTGGATCTGCACTTGAATATAAAAATGAAATAATGAATAAGATACAATTAAGAAAGGGATTAGATTCTGTATTAATAAAGTTCAATGTCACCTCCTTGGGTCGTGGTGCTCTTTATATTCTTCCTGTTTATCCAATTCCTCTTTTTTTTCAGACAAAGAAAAGGAGAGTTCGTACCAGACAAGAATTACCCCACCCCTCACAGTAAACAAAATGGTGAGGCAGTGGATGTCGACGACGATGTCGATAACATTGCGTCATTTAATGACGTCATAGACCCGTCCACTCCTCGTATCACAGATGTTCCTCACAAACCCACCAGGGCCCAGTCTTCTTCAGGAGGGGGTCCAGGCGGCGCTAAAAAATCAAAGAAGCCAATGGGAGTAAAAGTCACATATAAACCACCCAAGTGGGACTAGTTGATAAGGCAGGTGAGGTTTGACACGCGAGCCAACTAACGCACGTCGCCAGAGCTGACTCCAGTTTCTATAGCACGAATAGTCCATACTAGGAAATTTTCCTTCCATGTTGCATGGTAGGGGTTAAACCCGAAGGCTGCTGGTGTGCAACTGCTATGTAATGCTTGGAAGGAAGAGTTCTGGACTGGACTTTTGCATTAAGGAATCAGCTGTATTATTCTACCCCTTGAATGCCAGTCCATCTCAGATTTCTCCTCCCCTCTAACTCGTCCTGAGTTCATATTCGGCGGCTCAAGCTGCTCCGGTAGTGACGCCGTAAAAAATGGACTTTCGTCAAAGAATTTCGTCGAAGGTTCGAACGGCACTAAAGCCTTCCTACCGTTCCTCGAGATAGCATAGCATGTGATGACAGTGTTTAGCAACAGAGAGAAACGTAAATAATTTGCCTTCAGGATTCCCGTTCACAAAATACACAAAATTTGGCGATATCACCTTGATTATTTGTTAATCTCCCAAGAATGGCCAGGAAATGTAATAGTTTTAAAACGCATATTTAGGGCCGCTTATTAGATCCTTTTGTTCTCGTTGTGGTTGGAATCCTGCTTTGTTTTAACCCTTTAACTCCAATGAGTGACCAAGAGAGAATTTCTCTTTACAATTTCAATACAATATTAACCAGATAAGTGTTGAAAATAAAGAAAAATATCAATTTGGGATAATTAGTTGACCCAATACTAAATTCTCTGAACTAACCCTATAAGATTTGTATTGTTGACAGTAAGGAGAATTACAAATTTGATCTGGGAGTTAAAGGGTTAAGACTTCCATCCTGCTTTGAGAGACCCTCTTTAACGGGCGTGAAAAATTTTTCTACCGTTCGTTGGAGGAATTTTCTTTCATTAAAACTGAAATTTTCTCATTGGTCGGGAAAGTTTCCATGAGATCTGTAAACCCCCCCCCTTCCCCCCCCTCCATTACCTGTACCTGTGCATCCATAGTCCAGCGCCTAAGAAACCTTCTGCATCTTTCATGTTTCATACATAAAGTTCACATTTCTCCTTTTTCAGAAAATGTCAACAGGGAATGCAAACGAATACAGGTCATGTTGCAGAGACATTTTGCCCCCTGAAAGGATTGGAAATTTACAAACCAAACTCCGGTCAGCCGGACAGTCCCGCACATCTCTAGAGAACGCTAACTTAGTTTACCAACCATTCGGAGACGAGAACTTACGACCATGCGACCAGAATGGACCAATCAGTGACGGGTCGACATTCATTTTTTTTCACGCTCACTGCTGGTTGGTCCATTTTGGTCTCGTGGTCGAAATAAGCGATTCTGAATGGTTGGTAACTTGAACCACTCACGGTGCCTTCGTTCTGCCTCCAAAGAACTTACTGTTTCCTAAAAGCTGTTCGCAATCTTTATTGAGGTTACGTACCAATAAATGTTTGGGCATTTTTTTTATTATTATTTTACCAAAATACGGATAATTTCGACTTCGAAGGCAGACTTTTTAATACAAAAAAAGGGGAAGGGAATGATTTTGTTGTCTTTTTTGCTAAGCGAATATGCAAAAAGCATAGAATTTGAGTAAATTAAACCACGAAATTTAATTATGCAGAATACGTTTCTCTGGAGAAACCGCGATATTATTGATAAGAATATGTTTTTTCTTAATATAAAGTGAATAATTGCTCACTATTCAGCGAAGAATTTTCAATTGTTTTGATAACTAGTACTAGCTTTTTTTATCCAAATCATTTAAAATTGTTAAAATTCAAGCCATTTGTCGTTGTGAATCTAAAGTAGCGAAGTCAATGGACAAAAGGCAGTAGCTTTGTTGTGCACAATTATCTTTGAATATCTAAATAATGATGCGAAATTCACCTAATTTCCTTGCTGTAAACCGTCGTGGTTTATTTTGTTCTATTTTGCCAATCAGACTGACAATTTTTAAAATCAATTGACCGCTGCTTTAACCCATGAAGAACTCCATGATATTTCTCAGTTACAAAGTTAGGAAGAAGTAAAGTGAAGATGTTTACCGAAAGATTGAACGAGAATGTAATTTCCAAAAGCAACGCCCTTTCAAAAGAGAAATTTGATCGTTTTTTCTCACAATGGTACTTCAATAATAAAAGGAACTTTAACTTGAAGGTTTAAATCAAATCTAATTAATACAGATGTTTGTTAAAATCTGGCAATAAATCTAAAATCTGACAAGGCTGAAGAAAGGATCATTGTCAGTATCTCAGCAACTGAGCACCTACCCCTCCCCCTAACAAAACATTAAACTTAACTTATTATCAGTTGGCTGTTGTTGGGCTAGGGGAGGGGTAGGTGCCCAGTTGCACAGATACTGACATTAATCCGAAGGAAACATGAAAAAGGGACTGTAGATATGTCTATTTGGGAATATCTGGTGAGGGCTTTTCTTCAGAAACTCAACAACATCTCGTTTTTTAACCTTTAAACTCCCAAGATCTGATTGTTAGTTCTCCCCTATAGCTGCTAAACATTTCGTTGTAAATTATTCGCTAGAATTTAGTGCAAGATCAAGATAACAACTTCTGCCCCATAAGTTTGAGTGTTCTCATTACCTGTTTGCTAAATTATATTATTATATATAATATTATTATAGGGAGACGTTACATGTTAATCACATCTAGGAGTTAAAGAGATAAACCGCTATTGCATCTGATGTTCTCTGGGATTTAGTATTGTCAATTTTCCACGTAAAATATACTTATAATTTGAAAATTTTTCAGTGAAACCTTGAATTTTTATAAGTGATTATGAAAAATTATATTTTAAATTTTGTCAGTTTTCAACACTGATTTCTGATCCTTTTTAAAAGGTTGCGTCACGGCTGTATGAGTTAATACAAGTGTGAGCTAACTTCGCGTTGTGACATGAACAATAATTAAAAATTGAAAAATTTTTTAAATTTCTGCATCTCCTGTTGATCAAGAGCATATACAATAACTGACTTAAGTTTATATTTTAGCTGAATTATACACGCATTCTGATTGGTCCCTATGATCTATTGAAGGGTAGATGACGTCACCTTTAACAAGATTTTGCTTTTTTATCATATAGAACAAATTGATTCCATGTTGCTGTGGGTCAGTACAGTAGTAGATCACATAAGACGTCGATCGTTTTTTCGAATTTCTCCGAAACGCTTTGGATCTTTAGGGACCTTACGCAAACTAAGACGCGCGACTACGGCAACGAGGAGGTGGCAAGACGGAATATCTAATGGACAGAACAATAGCCTAGCACGTGCGTTTTAAAACGTTGCGTGTTTCTTAGCCTCCTCTGCGAGACAACAGCGTCAAATCTTATAGGTTTACTTGAACGAAATCGACGGCAAATTATGCTAATGCTCGCATAAGTTGTCCGGAAGTCAAGATGTGGCGAAGGAAGAGACGGTAAACACATCCAACCATTCGCAAAATGCTAACTCAAAATATAACTTCATTTTGTAATTGACGTCCTCATCGGCGTTGCCGTTCAGGCCGCGTAAGGTCCTCACTAATGACACCACTTAAACGTTTACAATTCGCACCGTTGAAGATTACTTTAATTTGCAAAATAAGCGATCACCTAATCTCTCGTCTCAGTGTTTTTTAGTTTTAGTGGCCACGGACAATAGACTAAAACCTCAACTCCATTAGGGTTTTCTCCTAATTAACAATAACGATACGTTGTTTACTATCTATACCTTGACCTCCGTAAATGTAGACTTTGGTGTCTGAAAACAAATATACCCCCTCAAAGATTCCTGTTATAGAGGACTTCCTTGAAGCGACTAACTTTCCAAAACACCTTTCACCGTAAATGTTTATCAGACTTCAAAGCGACACGCCGCCGTCAAAACAACTAGCTGACCCATTTAACTTCACCTCCGCACACAGTAAAAAAAATTGTTTTTCATGGAAGTGTTCGGGGCTCCAAGAGTACTCCTGGCATTTATTCACTTTAAAAGTAAACAATTAAAACTAAGCTGCATGATGAATTAGGCAAAAAAATCAAAGTCGAGTACGCCGTATCTTCCAAAAGTAACTCCTCAAGGAATTGTCAATAATACATTGGTGCCCTTTCAACTTGACGTTCCATAATCAATCGGGGCAGAGTTTCTCAAAATAAATAAAAACTAGAACTAATTTGATTATCGTAACTGTAACATGTAAATACACATTTTGGAGTCCTGATAAAAAGTGACCATTATCCCAAGAAGGGAAGAGGAGATACAAAGCCATTAGCCATTGACACTTAAATTAACTTCCTCTTATTTCTACCTGCACTCGAATTTGCGCTGTATTAATAATGAATACTGTCTACTGCTAGCATCTTCTCAATTTTCCCGAAACAGCATAAAAATTGATCCTTAAAACTGAAAATTCAAAACAAATTTTCGAATAAGGAACTTAATGCTTTCAGTTTTGGTAAGCGGGTCAAATGCTCCTTTTTTCTGCTTTCAAACAACGAAAAATAAACTTTGACAATATAATCCTGAATTAGCCATATGCTTTTTATCATTTTACTCAAACAGCGATTTTTAGTAGGGAGCATCAAGTGGAAAGATCTGTTTTAGGCGTAAATCTATTTTTGTTAAATGTTGCACCTTGAACCAGGATGATTTTAATTTAATAAAAGTAAACTACTCCTTGGAAAAAGTCTGAATTTATTACTTCTTACAAAACCTTTCAGCTTTAGACAGTATTTCTTTGTACTTGTGTTATCTCTTCATTCATGTGGGAGGGGTTCAGCCCGAAAAACAAAGTAGCGTGTAGCAGTTATGCACAGTTTGAAGAAATTAGAATCGAAAAAGAACACACTTCTCAAATGAAGTAATTTATTCGAAAAATACTCGCGTGCGTAGGTGGGTCGAGTGAAGTCGGTTAATGTAAGGCTGGGGGCCAATATGAGTTATCAACCGGCAAATAAATGCATGCGTAGGCCGTAGAATGTACGAAAAAACTAAATGATGACTGACAACAGTTCACTTTACAGTCATAAAATGAGTTTATATGCCTTGAAGTGCTAGAAGTCTCTTGTAGATTGAGTGCATTCAGATTTCAAGGGTGTTCTTTTGTAATAAATTGATGTGATATATTTGAACCTCCAAAACAAAAGAAGCAGTAAATAATTTTGTAATTTAAAAGGGAAACTTCTGCGAAAGTGAAATCAATGCTAAGGGATATCGGTGCGTTTGGATATTTCATTTCATTTTTTTCCGTTTTTTGCATGCTGTGGAAAATGAAACTGTTCTCAACCTGAGTACACAACAATAAACTACGGAAGTAAAATTCAGATTGCTAATGGCGAAGTGGAAAATTAGCACGAGCTAACTGTAATATAGCACCTTTAATTTAAGATTTGATAATAACAGCACTGTGCTTGTGTAACTTCTTTTATGTTTAAGTTAAACTTACTGGGTCATTGGACGGTCTTAAGCCAATAAAGAACTCGAGTCAGCCAATGGTCTTTTAAAGTTTCGCCAAGGTTTGAATAAAAAGGTATAATACATGTACGTGTGGCACTTGATGTTTTATATTTTTTCGCCTTCTGGGTTCTGAAACAATCACTTCTTCAATCTCAATACTCCATCTTCGTGTAATGTAGGCAGTGAGTGACTGGAATCATATTTATACTCTGTAGAGTCTTAACCACACCTAGCGTTCAGATTTTACCATACTCTGAACGCTAGGTGTATTTGCTATTAAATCCTTTTGGATATAAGGAGCAAATTTACATCGAAGGTTAAAAATGAAACGAAAAA
Organism: Pocillopora damicornis; assembly: GCF_964200805.1. Taxonomy (NCBI): domain Eukaryota; kingdom Metazoa; phylum Cnidaria; class Anthozoa; order Scleractinia; family Pocilloporidae; genus Pocillopora; species Pocillopora damicornis. The sequence goes on from NC_142683.1 coordinate 976,216, forward strand.
GGCTACTACACAGATTACTTACAATTCGCCCTATTGGTGAAAGAGTAGGCAAGAAAGATTTTATGATTCAAATTACTTGCTAGACATTTCGAGTTGTTAATTATTGATGCTCGGATAATTACAGTTTGAGACAATCTGATTGAATAAATGCACTACTAAGAATGGTTCCACACCTTACTCAGAATATACCTTGACTTTTACAAGTCCTAATTTTTCACTTAATTGCACGAGTGCGACCAGATAATGTGAGGTACTTATTGTTTCAAAAGGGCAATTCCGCGTGGCACTTTACCCAAACGCAGCCAAGACTGTTCGAGAAAATAGAAACGATTGTTGTCAAATATTTTCTTCCGAAAACTTCTTAGAGCATTCCCAATTGTCTATCTACAGAATTTGATCAAAAGAACTCAACAAACACTCTTGCCTTGAGCTGTTTATCGTATTCCTAAGCTTTCCTTTTTCTTTTCCATTTTTTTTAATTCCACTTCGTGCATTTAGTTTTTTATCAATTATTCTGTTCGGCGTAGCCGAATATTTATTTACTGTTGTTATTCAGCACCGAATTGTAAAAGTTCAATTACATTTTCCGCGAAAAGTTTAATTTTTATCCATGTAAGAGCGCTGAAGCTGTAATCATTGATGCGCTTGAGAGTAAAATTAAATATTCAGTTTTAATAAGTTTAGTCTAAATCTCAATTTTCCGGTTTTAATATTTAATGCTTTCAGAAAGTGAAAAAAAGGAAAAACAAGAAAGGTTCTCGTGAGAATTTCTTCCTCCGAAATCCCTGTAGTCTCAAATTTCACGCCAAAGTGGAAACGTTCAAGTGAACAATTTATTCCAGGAACCCTTAACAGCATCTCTAAAAAGCTTTGTGTTCAAATCTTTCATTTAAAATTTAAAGGCATTGCATGAAAGAGATATCTCCATGCATTTTTAAGCTCTCTGAGGTTTTTATTACAGGATAAATTAACCACTTTTTATTAAAAATTGGAAGTATACAATTCTCATGGTTTACAAGATTAATCTAACGTTTCCGCTATGAATAAATAAATAAGAAACTTTTGACGTCATTTCAAATTAATTTAGTAGGCCTTATGAGTAGCATTTGAGCCGAGTTTGGTCAAATTGTGATAATTTTGACCAAAAGCTGACGGTATTTTCCAAATCTGACTTTTCTTAAATTAATAAATAATTTTCTGCGTCATACAAAACTTATCTCGACCCAGCTTATCAGCAAAATGTACGAAATGGTGAACAATTATCTCTTGTGGACCAAATAGAACTATGATTTTAGAAATCTGAACATGGAATCTCTTCCTAGCTGAAATACTTAATCTTCAAAACTTGATAGGCATTTAATGCTGCCCGTATCGTTCCCCATTTTCCTGAAAAAAATCCTCAAATAAACAGATAACGATTCCGCGTCTAAGCCAGCAAAAGACATAAACTACTCTTTATGTGAAAGAAAGAGATAATCTCCAAGAACATTCACACAGTTTAATCAATCAAAACCCAGCGCTACTGCAAATTAAGCGTAAGAACCTGGAACTGAATACTGTTTACATTTCAAACTGCAGTCACTGCTAAAGCATTGCGATTAGCTTCCTGATTGGGAGTGTTCCGCCCCGTGTCCGTGTTTGGCGAAAGAGTGGGAAGCATTGTATCCAAAAGTTCAGGCAAATCTCCACTTAATATGTTCGAGTGAGTCGTCCTCGTTCGGAAAATTCTCGGAAGGCTCCCTCGACTTTCAAACGATTGAGTTCGCTGAAATGAACCCCGTAGCCGACGACTTAGCTGCCTGGCCAACATTCTGTCAGCTTGAGAAACACTTTTTTCCCTCATGGAAATTCTCTCCAAAATGTTTCTAACAGGCATTAGGTCTTCGTCGGTAACTCGACAGCACTTGGTGATAAAGGCTTTAAAAGCCACGCGAAATTCCTCAATACAGATACTGTACACTATTGGATTCGTGCAGCTGTTTGCGTATATTAAAATTTCGCCCCATACATAAACTTGGCGCCCTGCTTCGGGAAAATCCTTGTGAAAGTCAGTAAGAAGCCAGAGAATATGATTTGGAAGCATGCATACTGCAAATATTAAAACAACGACTACCATCATTCGAACAACTTTCGATACGTCGCGTTCCTGTACCCGGTGGGCCGGTGTGAGGTGACTGCGATTAATCTGTAACTGTCTCGCAATTTTCACATAAGCCAGAGAAATTATAGATAAAGGAATAACATACTGAAAAATAAAAATAAACCAAGTGTACAAGCGACTATGGAGCGTAGACCATTTCTCAACACAGCGAGAATTTTTTGTCGTTAATACGGTTATATATGGCAAGACGAAAACAAAGGAGACAGCCCAAATGACAGCTATAGTTACTTTTGCCCATTTACGTCCTCTCTGCATCCTCATCGGGCGTGAAATGGCGGTATATCGGTTGTAAGCGATCGCTGTAAGTGTTCCTACTGAAGCGAAAGTGCACATGGTCATAATCGGATAGATGACGTGGCAAAGAAACTTTCCAAACGGCCAGACATAGTCGTTTTCTTGCACAGCAACATCAAAAGGTATACAGACTATGGTCACCGCCAAATCTGCTACCGCTAAGTTCATGATGTAGAAGTTTGTTGATGTGCGGAGTTTTTGCTGTCGATAAACGACCAGACATACTAATGTATTCCCACTAATACCTATAATAAAAATTGTTGCGTACAATGTCATCTTAACTGTTCTTAGCGTCTCCGAATCGTTTGGTGAATTTTCTACCACTCCAGTTGTGTTATTCATAACAATCTGGTCTCGCGTAAATTCCACCAAAGATTTCTGCTTTAACTTGATACACTTCAAGCCCTTTGAAAAGAAAGTCGTGCCCCTCACCTCGATGAGCTGTAAACTGGTCGAGCAGGTAAACAGTTCGAGAAATGTCGGAAGAAAGTCTAGAATTATCGTAAATTGTTCGCTCGTGGTCTGTTAATTGTCTCGACGCGAGAATTTGTTCAGATCGGTTTCTAGATCTTAACGGTTTTATATAAGCTAATGGTTTTTGTATGGCAGAACGGACTGAAAACGTGTCAATCAATCACACTTGTCAAACACAAGTGGAAAAAAACCCTCGTGTGAAAACGCATTTTAGCCTTCAAGAGCTTTTACAGTCCTATAGAGAATTAATGTAAATATCTTTCCTCGTGGCCTCAAGCTATAATTAAGAAAACTTGTCAATGTCGTGACGAAAAACGGTGCATTTGCGAATTTTTTTTAACGGTTATGAAATTCTACAAAATTAAGAAATACGATAATGATTTTTAAACTTAAACATGACGTTGAAAAGAAGGTAAGAACAAGAATTAAAATTACAACAAAAACAACTGAAATTTGAGAGCAGCTTTCACTCGTTGGCCACATGTTGATAGTTTCTGAATAGGAACATGTACGCTCGAATTTCGCATAATTGAATCGATGTTTATTCTAAAACTGTTTGGTACCGCAAAAATGTTACAGATACGAACCAAATTTGAAAGTATACGTTTTTTTTTTGTTTTTGTTTTTTTTGTTTTAAGAAGAGCGAAATCCTACAGAGAGTCAAATTTCCGCGACAGAAATTCTAGTTTCAAATGAGTAAACAGGTGAAAACTTAACGAGTCTCCGTAGTAGGCAATTAATTTTGTCGGATGCCACTAAGAGAATTTCCTACGGATTACTTAATACTCCGGTTGGACCCTCACTTGAAGGTTCCGCTGTGACACAGCCAAGGCGCTGACCGCGCACTGTGAAACTAAGACACGATTTACATTGTGAAAGAATTTAATATCGGTGTTTGTAATTTTGGAATACACCATTTGGCTCCTAGGAATTTGCATTTTGTCAGCTTCAAAGGATAAATTTAGCTTTTTTTTCCCAACAGACGCCTTTAAAGTTGTATGCAAATACGTGGAAAATTCGCTCAAGGAATAAAAATTTTATGGAAGTGTTTGGAATCGGATTCTCCTGAAAAAGATACAATAGAAAATTCGAATTAATTACATCACAAGTTGAATCCGTATCCTGAACTGAAATTTACCATAACAGAAAGCCGTAAAAATGGAATTTGAGTTTACTGATTTCATGAGGGGATTACACACACAAGCAAATTAATTCAGAAATTGACATAAAGGGAATCAAAAGCTTCAGGCCAGCTTTAACATACATGCTACTGCCGATTTGTTTTTTCAATCCCAGCATGATATTTTGAGTTATCTTACCTCGACTTCGACTTAAGAAGCAACAAATATATATTTTTAAATATTTTTTTTCTAAAGAAGCATCATCATTGTTCAATTTTAGTAGAATTTAACTTTGCGAATCAGTCGCTCATTCACAATTCAAAAATATTTGAGCATTTGAAATGTATTCGTAGAGCCGTTGATCATTTTTGAGTTTCTTGAGAAACGTTAGTGTAAGTTGCTACCTTAAGTGATATGTGAATACGTCAACGTATGCGTAATGGTATTTTTTGTATCTGTTTTTGACACTAAAACATGTCAACAGTTGGTAATAGCGGAAGCAGGTTTCTTTATTTTTATTCATTTGTTTTTTTTTTCATTTACGTGGAATTTTAAGTCCCGCCTTAATACTCTGTTGGCGATGATAGACCCCCCCCCCAATCCATTTCCCTTGCAAATCATCTGATTCCTCTCAAAATCCTCTCCCAGCTCCCCCCCCCCCCCCCCCAAAGCGACAGAATGACTCGTCCCAAATTAAACTCTTACTAAAGAAGTAAACTGTCAAAAAGGACATTGCAGAGACTGTATGACCACACATTTAAGGGAATTGATAGCGGAGCTCGCAGAGCGTAGCCCCATTATCATACAAAATAGTAGTAACACATCAAGCCGAAAAAATTTGGATGTACGACCGCAGGAACGTACAAGGTGTTACTTTTAACATGCGTGGTCAACTGTACCGCGGGCACGTCAACGCCACGGCTTTGGCCAGTAGTCCAGTGGTCAGTGCACTGGGCTCCGAGTCGGACGACCCGGGTTCTAGTCCTGGCCGGGGCAAGGCGTTGTGCCCTTGAGACGTGTGGGAAAGAAAATGGGAGCTCCGGCTAAATCTATATATTATACTCAACCTCTCAACAAAGAACAAAACTACACATTCTTAACTTATCTCAGTCCTGACCCCAACACCGAAATACCTCCCTCTGCCTATCCCCATCTATGAGACACGTGACACACACCCCCCTTCCTCTTCACCCCCCTTCCTCTTCACCCCCCTTCCTCTTCACCCCCCTTCCTCTTCCCCCCATGAAGAATTCCAGAAGTCTTTGTGAAGCAGAACATTTATTTAAACAAAAGTAATTTCCTTTAACTCATTTGTCTTGATACAGTCGCTGGGGACCGTTACAATATATTCAAAGAACAAACTTGAATTGTTTTCTTTGTAGGTAAATGAAATGCGACCAATTCTAGGTCTTTCCTTATCGCAAAGAATCACATGTAAATAGTCTTAAGAAATACCGGCTCTCCTGCCCTTTTCTTCAAACTTGGCTATACATTGTAATAAAGAATATCTACCCCTCTAGCTTTGATCAACAAATGTCTTTTAATGCCACAATCTTTAACACTTTTTTAATCATTACTTTTTGCTCGGCGGTCTGTCAAAAGGAAGAGAAATATTTTTGTATAGGTGAATGCCTTTAAGTACACATATTCTAAAAATAATGGTGAATGAATTTCTCCGAAACCAATTTCTTATTTTGTTCCCAGATGTGAAGTCTCAAAATTATTTTAATCGTGTTCAGGTTTGACAAAAAACTATATTCAGTGCTAACATTACTAACTTGGGTAAGACTAGGAGTACGATGATAACATCCTCGAGTCTACCATTCAACAGTTCCTTAGGATATCCCGTGCCCGCGTGTTTGCATTTTGAATACGGACATCGTTTGCTTCCGCCTGAAATTAATCAATCAATCAATCAATTAGTAAGTCTAGCGAAAACGTAAAGTGCTTTTCGATTGAGCGGCCAATCGGAAGGAAGGAAAATACCTACAACAGCCAATGAGAACTAAAAGAACAACCAAGCTGCCTAAAGCGCGGGAAAACGTGCGCGACCAAGGTGATATTTTTCTAAACCAATCACACAACGAATAAAACCAAAACCAGGGCAATTCCGGATAACTTTCGACACAATTAAATATGGCTCTAAATTAAATAGACCTGTTAAGCCTGTATTTCCCAGAGTATTATCATATGACATGAACTGAAATGGGTAGTCAAACCATAGAGGCTAATAGAGGTCTATTTCGCTTGACATGGTAACGCTATCATCAACAAACATCACGATATTGAATAAAGGAGATAAGTTTCTAAAGAAACTGTGGTGCTGCGTTGGTGGGAGAGTATAACAAGGTAATTAAGTATTATCAACTGAGTTGATAATGTTAATTGGCTACAGTAAAGAGTTTTAAAGCTGACGTTTTGAGCGTTAGCCCGTCCTCGTTCGCTCTAACGAAGGGCTAACGCTCGAAACTTCAGCTTTAAAACTCTTTACGGTGGCCAATTTACGTTATCAACTCAGTTGATTATACTTAATTACCTAGTTAAAAATTAAAATATTGTTGAGAGGTCTGTTTGAAAAAGAGCGCGTAAGACGTTATTATGAACTGAATCGTTATTATGAACTGAGTGAGACGGTTTAGCAAGAAAATGTTTAGTGCTCCGTTCGCACGTCATAAAACCTTGACCGAAGAGGTTTTCTCTTCCGGCCAAACTTATCATATCATGGGACGGCCACTTTTCCCAGTGTATGCCACTGACACTAAATTGTGTTTCTTGTTTTATCAAAAGAGGAATTCCAACACGAAATATGTCATCACCTTTGCATTGATACGATCCAACTGCCTGTTCTGTGTGTCAATCTCATTACCCATATCCATCGCCATTGACTTCAGATTACCAACTATGTTCGCCACTTGCCTTTGAATCAATAGAAGAATAAATAAACACTTTAGAGCAAAAAAATTCATATGCAAATACGTTTGCTATCTGACTTATTTTACAACGCTTGGTTAAGAGTGCCACTGCCTCATGTTCTGATTTCCACAGCAATTTATATTGTATTATCAACATCACTTTCCCATAAGCGGCTGCCGATCGTATGGCAGATGAATACTTTGTTTATAGGAAACTCAATCGAGAAGCGCCGTTATAATTATTACCGTTGTTAATTTTGCGAACACACGACTGAGTAAACCTGAAAATGTAAGGTTTAAGTTATCTTTTTCACTGCTCACCCGAGATTTTCATCCATTTCATCTTCTCTGTCATCTCCTGTAATCCTGCAAAACATGTCACACTTTAATTAAACAAAAAAGCTTCAGATTATATCTCCTTCACACCGAGACTTAAACCCATCAAATTTTCGGTGATAGTTACCCTAAATTATTTTCCAAAAAAAACAACAACAACAACAACACAAACTGTAACACAATATCACCTGAATGGAACCAAAGTTCTCACGACCTAACAGAACAAACATCTATTTTTGCAGTAATAAAATTCCGAAGTTACTTTCAAAGGTTTTACTGACTATTTTACGTTTCCACACTAATTTTATTTAACCATTTAACTCCCAAGATCTGCTTGTTAATTCTCTCCTCCAGCTGCTACACATTTTCTTGTAAATCAGTTACAAGAATTTGGTGTCAGATCAAGAAAACAACTTCTACCAGATACGTTCAAGTATTCTCATTACCTATTTGTTGGATAATGTACGGATATTATGGGGAGAAGTTATATGTTAATCACTTCGAGTTAAAGGTTTAAGTTGCAAAATTATTTACTTTTGTATGTATCCACTTTTAGCTGCCTCTCCACGGTTTCCATCTTGTGCATATCTGGCTCCTAAAAATAAAACCCCACTTTGTCTATTACATTGTCCCTCAGTCCTGTGTGGTTAAAAATGTGCACATGCCGAAGCAGTAAACTAAGACCATCCCCCAGCTTGTCAAAGCATGAGTTTTGTCACTGACAACAGTTCTTTCTGGTAGAAGAAGGTGAAGTCTATACTTGAGCCAAGAGGGGCTATTAAGCCACAGTTTATTCCAGTTCGCACAGCATGAAGCGACTAGTGGTATTGCTACTACCTCCTGGATGAGATGCCAGCCCATCATTAAGTTACCTCCTCCTCCTCCTTCCCCCCCCCCCCCCCCCCACATTTCATCAGGCTTCATCAACAATTCACAGATACCCATTTATACTCATGGGTGGAGAGGGCCACAAAGAGAGTGAAGTGAGTTGCCTAAGAATGTAGTGTCACATCTTTAAGAATGCATTCATCATGGGAATAGATCGGCACAACTGCATGACTGTATGTTAACTAAGAATATTAATGTTGTGAAAGGTATTCAAGGGAGGTGAATATCAATTAAAGTGTGTTGTAAGTTGTGACCATACAGCCAGAATATTGATACAATTTACAAAGAACACAATAGAATGACCCTGCCCAATCTGACATTGCAACTTCTTGAACCACAGTCCAGTACCCTCCCCCCCCCCTCCTATCACTTATCACATAGTGAAATAATTCTAATATTACCTGGTTGGGTGGAGAGAGTTCCATCATCACTACTCTTAAAGGCCTTTATGTACATTTCATTCTTTTCAAAATTCTTCCGCCTAACAAAAAAAAACCAAACATACAAAGTCAGCTCTAAATCACAACCTAAAGTTAGGACAGTGCTTAAAATCCACAGTTTTTTATATGGCAATAACCACTATGGCTGAGGGGAGTAATAACAAGTTTAAGAATGGTATTTATCCATTCAATCAGATGATTATCAGAGTGACCTTAGTCGAGGTCCTTTTTGTAAACCACTTTTTAGTGAAAAAGTTTCCTCATTAAAGATTGTCATTATTTATTATTTATTATTATTAACCTTTTTCCTCTTGCAAAATTGCATATATGGCAAAGTCGAAAACAAGATAAAATTCCAGAATGTGAAGTTTTCTTAAAACAAGTAGACGTCAAATACAATGTATAGAACTGAGAAATACATTGCTGTTAAAAACAATACGCAGAAACAATTTCAGGCTAAGTGGTTATTATATAGATGGCACTTATTTATAATAAATAATAGTTTACAAATATAATTATAGAAATTGTTTAAAAATATAAATGTAATTTATAATTAATAATAGCTTACAAATGTAAATAGAGTATACTGAGAGTCTTGTAAACACTTTTTTGTTTTCAAAATGTGGAAAAAAAAAAAGTTTTTTCTTGAGTGTGCAATATGTAACATCAGTATGAATATTTTCCATACTGTTCTCTATACATTTCCCACAGTGCCGTTAAGGAGAATTTGTTTGATAATCAAGAGCTTCTTTAGTTGGTGATCATTTCTTTTATTCTCCTGACCTTGATGTTTGATTCTGGGCTGATATTGTAAGGAGAAATTTAATGTTAGTCACTCTTAGGGGGGTCAAAGGATTAACATTTACTGAGTGAAAGCATCAAACAGGAAAGTACTCGGTCCTTGTTTCTTATGCCATCACTGAGACTCTGAGAGCCATGGAATTTTTAAGAGAAGCTTTACATAACTCTATCCAACTTCCATTTTTTTACTTTTTCTGTCAATGTGCCTGATATGGCTGCTGGTAGAGCTGTTTCCTGGGCTCAAACATGCTTTTCCTGTACCTACTTACATCTATACCATTTGTGCTCAAGTCCTTTTAAGTTATATGATTCTTAGTACTACAATCACTTTGTGAAGAACAACTACAATAGCAAGAAACAATATTTCATGTCTGATCAGAAAATACAGAGCACAGGAAAATCAGACCTTCTCCATGGGCAAACACACAATCCGCAGCACTTTTCAAGTCCTGTCAAGTTTCTCTCAGCCTCACGCATGTCAACATTGATTTGATCCAAGTTCTCTTCAACTCGGTCTAACTGTTCCCCTTGTTCATCAAGAGCCACCAGTGTTTTTATTCCTACCTCTTGGCTCTAGAAAAATAATCAAACATGCCACAAGTGTAAGAATGATAACCTGTACTATTATTTTAGCATCAGATGATCATTTCGACTGTTTCCCTTACTTTGCAGATTAAATAATTTCCTTTCCTTTGTAAAAAAATATTGAAGAAATGTAAAATGGTTTCCATGTTTACATAGCCTGATGTAAACACACGGGAGGTTGGGAGAACATGAGATAAGTGTAGGAAACCACGACGCGAAGCGGAGTGGTTTCCAGCTTATCGAGTGTTCTCCCAACCTCCCAAGTATTTACATCAGACTATGTAAACATGGAAACCATTTTACAATTCTTTTATAAAATAACTAATGAAAGAGGAACGAAAACTGTGTTAATACATATGCTCATGTAAAATGGTTTTATGGCCAATCAGAGTGCGTGTACTATTTGAGTTATTTTATAAATGTTAGTCAAATCTTACCTGTACCTTACTTTATAGCCTATTTCAGGCCTGAAGTTTGTAAAACTGAGTGCAATAGTAAAGATCACAAAAGCAGTGACAATAATGAGCCTGACTCTCCCCAACCCTCCCTTATTTTTTCACTCTACCTGTGCTGTCATATGGGTATCCAGTCAAGTCACTGATGGTTCAACTCGCCAATGCCAACTCACTGACATATAAAATCCAGTAGAGACGTCGGTGAGTTGGTCTTCAATCCAGTACAACTTATTAGAAGTTAAACATATAGAAAAGAAAAAGACCTTCAGTGAAAAAACAATTTTTTTCTTCCAACAAAGTTTATAAGGATCTCATGGCAGATAAAGCAAGGTAAACATTGGCAATGACCACGAAAGCTTCAGACGTGAACGAGTTATTGTGTGACAACAACACTGTTAAGACTCATCATGTCAATCAGTCAGATTTTTTAAAAAAAACTTGGCTTTCTTGACAAGATCTTTAGTAGAAAGAATTATTTTTATTTCCAACAAAGTTTTTAGGATCTCAAGGCGAATAAAGCAAGGTGGAAATCGCTAATGACCAAAAAAGCTTTAGAAGCAAATGCATTGTTGTGTGACAACAACACTGTAAAGATTCATTATGTCAGTCAGTCAGATATTTTAAAAATAAACTTGGCTTTCTTGACAAGATCTTTAGTATTAATTGTACTGGATTGAAGACCAACTCACTGATGTCTCTATTCAACTTTATACATCGGCAAGTTGAACCATCGGCAACTTGACCCTAATTCATCATATGGTTTAAACCTTTAGCTCCCAAGATCTGCTTGTTAATTCTCCCCTCTGCCAGCTACACATTTCCTTGTAAATTTGTTATGAGAATTTGTTGCTTGATCAAGATGGCAGCTTTTACCTGATAAGTTTGAACATTCTCATTACCTGTTTGCTGAATAATGTATGGATATTATAGGGAGAAGTTTCATATTAATCATGTCTGGGAGGTAAAGGGTTAATATCAAGCTCAATTTTACTAACAATCAAAACATCAGCTTTAAAAACTCGGTGGCTAATTCACATTATCAACTCATTTGATAAAACCAAATAATCTTTTATTTATATTATAGACCAAGTTAACAAAGGAAAACAGTTATTTTTTTAACTGTTTAACTCCTTGGATCTGATTGCCAATTGTCCTTTCTGGCTATTACACATTTCTTTATAAATTAGTTTTGAGAATTTGGTGTAAGATCAAGATAAAAACTTCCACCTGATACATTTGAGTATCCTCGTTACCTGTCATAGAGTTAAAAGGTTAAATTTACAGTGCTGTACTTTGACACTCACCTCTTCTGCAAGCTGCAACATGCGACGAGTACTTTCTAATGACTAAATAAATAAAATGTCTATATCAATAGAAACATGCATCAACTTAACACAAAATACAATTTGACACCGTTCCTCTCAAAGAACTGCAGTATAGACTATGGATGAAATCTTCTCAAACTGGATGGATGTCTGAAATACACTTGCGTTAATTTCACCATAACAGCTTTGGAAATCAATCAGTTAAAACCTAACACTAGATTGAATATTCTCCACACCAATAGCTATAAATCTCCAGTGATGAAACTGATGAGGAGAGTTTGTTAAACAATCAAGTAAGAGCATCTTAAGTTGGCAATTATTTCCTTTATTTGCATGACTAATATGTCTGATTGAGCAATTATGCTGCAAGGAAAAATTAAATGATTTTCACTTTCATTGTTTAAAGGGTAATACTGTATGTACATACCTGGTCTGTCAGCTCGTCTCCTCTCATTTGCATTCTGGTAATCTCTGATCTCATGTGATCTTCATCAGACATTGTGAATAGCTCTTTGAGGATTAAGGCAAATAAAAATATTCTCAGCCCTTATTTTCTTAATATCATACTAATAATGTTAGGAAAAATTCTGTCTTGGTAACTCACAGGGATTAGAGGATTATCTGAATCCAAAATGATAAACACTAAGCTGCTAGATCTCCCTTCATCATAAGCATGGCTTTAAATTTACAGTGTAGTACTTCTGTGTACAATCATTAGCAAGTAAGGGCGTCTCTTAACACTCCTACAATACAAACGCATTATTGACGTTGTGTGAGGGCAAGATAGTTGGATAGCGTTAGGGTTAGTGTTTTTATGGACCGAGCTGGTCCGTAAAATTTAAAAAAAGAACAAGGCCAATATCCAGCAATCTTGACTGAACAAGCCTGGTCATTAAAATGATTTATTGTATGGCAAAAAGATTTCACCTCATCAAAGAAGCAAGGATGACTTGTCTATTTCAAGAGCTGGGAAAGAAAAGCAAACTGTGCTTTCAAAGCTTTCAGATACTGAAATACAATTACAAATTAACATTGTGATTTAATGTTTGAAACTCTAACCATGAATTTTTTATCAATTCGGCTCTAATTCTGATAGTTACAGTGGGAGATGGATGATAAGGGCATTGGTGAGTGGAAACTCTGAATAAAGTCTGCATCAAACAGAAAATTTCACCTTCCAGTGATGATTCATGTACTTAATCTCAGCTCAGATGGGCACGATTTTATTGCAAACTACATGTAAGCCCAATCATAGTGCTCGATCTCACAGAGGAAGTCAATATATATTTGAATTAATCGCATTTTGGTTACAGGAAAATATTCAAATTATTGGATTGCAAGACCGTGCTGTGTGGTTGAAGTGTGTATAGCTTAGTTAAACTGCCAAAGAAAACACAACCACTTTACATATTTTGCCAATTTCAATTTCTATAAACTTCATTTACAAACATTAGATTGTCAATGCCTGTACGGCTTTGGGCATATGCAGTTGACTACAAATATAATTTGTATTGCTGTCATTCCAGCGACAGCGAGAGTAATCCAAAATAAACTATTTTGTCAATTCGTGGCTTTGGATACATCTATTAAATTTCCAAGAAGATGGAATTTTCTGGCGTTTTGCTTCTAAAATCATAAACAAACAAAACTAAAAAATAACTAGGGCCAACTAAAATAGTTTGAACGGCTGCCGTTGAATACTCGTGCTCGTCTTTCGAATACACACTCGTTCCAGACGAGAATTGGAACATCAACCTTGCTTAAATGAAAAAGAAGAGTAACTTTACCTTGTTAAGACACAGTTTCAAAATAATGGGGTTTACACCTTCACTTTTCAATAGATTAAAGTCGGACGCCCTCGTCAGCGCTCAATCTCTGCAGGCACTTTCTGATCGCTGTTTCGATCAAATTTCTTCATGAGCCCGCAATCTTCGCTATGACGTTACTATTTATGTCTGACGTCACTGTTTATGTCTGACGTCATCGACTAATGAGACACCCGAGAGCGTTCACGGAAGTTTCAAAGTGAATTTTAAATAGTAACATTAATGCACTGTAAAATTAAACACCATTCAGCTTTAAATGTAAAGCTATGTAAAATACGCTAGTGGACTTTTTTTTTTAATTTTGAAAATCCTTCACATCTCATTGGGATGTAAAAAAAGGAATGTGTTCTGCCGGAAGGAAACGAGTTGAAGCATTTAGTAGCGAGCTGGTTTTACTTCAGGAGCGAACTCGCAAAGGTGGAAGGAGGAGGAGGAGGAAGAGGAGGCGAAATTGCAATGGGCCAAAACCTCCATTAAACGTTTAGGGTCACGGATTTAAATATTGGCGTACACGTAAGCGGACGTTTGCCGAGATATAAAGTATGGAGAGAGAAAATGGTGCGTAAAAGTTTCTACAGGCGTGGTCATCAAATCCAATTTGGTCGCTTTTAAAAATTGAATGTAAATTTTTCCGAACGGAGAATTATTGGCATATTTACTTTCCCTGTTGAAGTCCAAAAGGTGTATCTCAATTGGGATGGAAAGATGAAATAACCGGAATGAAATTTTAAAAACTCGCGGCTGAACTGGACGGCAACTTTGCAGTAACAAAAATTATATGATGAAACTGAGCAACATTTTGTTTAAGGTGAAGTGATTTCTACGTCTTTCCTCCCATAGATCTTTACCCTCCACAACCTAACATCAGTATGCATATTCTCCATACTGTTCTCTATACATTTCCTCAAGCGCTGACTAGAAGAATTTGTTTGAAAATCAAGAGCTTAGTTAGTTGGTGATCATTTCCTTTATTCTCATGACCTTAATGTTTGATTCAGGGGTGATAACGTTAGGAGAAATTAGAAGCTGGTCAGTCTTAGAGGTTAAGGGTTAAGTAACCATGATTGTCATATAAACCATGATTGTTCAGAAGGATGTAGAAGGAACAAGCTCGGCGCCATGTTAAAAACTACCATATACTACAGAATAAATCACCACCAACATTGTCTTTCGTAGATACCGAACTCTGAATTAAGAATCTCGTATTTTATTATCACAAATAACAAAACTTTAAGGAAAATCGTTCAAATTATGTAAAAAAACAACTGTTTAAATGAATATTCGTACACGCACTATTTCCGCAATAAGCTTTTAGTTGACTGTCAGTACCGACATAACTTGAGTACCCAAGTCAAATTTGATACAAGCAAAAAAATGTAAAAAATTCAGGTTAAATTTTGTCCTGGAAATTAATGATTCTATCATTCAACCTAAAGTTAGATATGACAGTTTATCTGTTTTCTTCCAACTCCGCAAACCCACCCAGCACAGAAGAGCATCTGTCGATCATGTGTTCTGGAAGGGACTCCCAAGGTGGAGGCGGTGGTGGCAGATACCTTGGAAACGGTTGATTTGGCGGGAAAGTGAAAGGTGACTGATTCAGTCAGGCGCATTCCGGCGGAGGGAGACTTGGGTGGAGAAGATGCGTCGCCTCTGGCGGTGGGCATGGGGGAGGATATGTTTGGTGAGCTTGATAACCATGATATCCTGTCTGCTGCATGCAAGCGAGGTTGTCAAGAAAAGATATTTTAGCTCTGCGCTCATTGGCCTCTGAAAGCTTTTTCTTCATCTTCATTCGTCGGTTTTGAAACCATGTTCTCACCTGAAAAAGAATAATTTCTGATAAATAAGTGTATTTAGGTGGTGCAACCAGTTTCACTAACAATCCTGGTTGTAGAGGATTCGTTGAAAATTATGATACTTTTTAGTACAATTACTAAAAAGAAAAAGAAACACAAACACAATTCCAAATGATACATTTATCGAGAATGAAGCATATGATCTTCTTTTTTTTTCAATTACGTACTGACTCTAATTTAAAAAAATAAGCATACTAGTACCCAAAATCCAAAATCGGCCACTTGTGTCCATAAACAAAAAATGAGACACTTGCGTTCAAAAATTTAAAATAATAATAATAATAATAATGTTTATTTCTTATATTGCGCAGTCTAACATGCGATAATATGATCGAGTGCGCATTACAACACTAAAATCCACCCAACCCAACCCAGGGGAGGACATCCATCACACAGTAATCTCGTGCGTGGGAAATTAACGTCTCCTACCCCAAACCCTGCAGGAGACGGGACCTCCGGCTTAATGTCTTATCCGAGAAGACGAAGCAAGGTGAGTGAAGCGACTTGCTTAAGGCCACAACGTAGTGCCCCATCCAGGGCTCGAACCCGGGCCGTCCGACCCAGAGTCCAGCGCTCTGACCACTGGGCCGCTCACGGCCATTGACCACTGGTGTCCAAAATAGTGTTCAAAATCTAAAATCGGCCACCAGTGTCCAAAGTCCAAAATCGCCACAACTGTCCAAAATTTAAAATCCAAAATAGGCCAGTAGTATCCAAAATCCAAAACAGAAAGCCCATCCCACACCCAGAAACAATTTGTTTACCTGTGTCTCGCTCATTTGTAGCCGCTCTGCGAGCCTCTGTCTGTCTCGCGAACCCAGGTATTTCTGTCGTTCAAAAACTCGTTCTAACTGCATAACCTGCTCCACTGAGAAGGAAGAACGGGATTTGCTGGATCGGCCGTTCACAGGGCTTGGTTCCTCACAACCTGTGAACAGAAAGAAGGCTGACGTCACCATCGGAGATTCAAATGAAATTGAGGTCTTATTTGTTTTTAAAGGCTTTTCTGCCCCAATAACAGACATGATGACATGTATTGTTTGCAATTGTAACTAGTTTTAACTTCAGCAATGCGTTTTTTATAGTGACATTTCTCTCAGCGAGGGGGGGGGGGGGGGGAAGGCGCGCGCGCGCTCCCAATCAACTAAAAAAATGCGCAGTTTCTCTTTTCCTTTTTCGTTCCGAAATAAGGCACCGTGGCCATAGGAAGATCTTAAAATCACCCCATAATTTTCTAAAACGGAGCTTTAATCCAAAAGGTGGTCAATTTGTCTCGCAATTGTTCGCTTTTATCGAAGACTTGTTTCCGTAATGAAATATGGGGTTATACGGAGACCTTGCCAAGATGAGTTTAACCTAATTGGAGAAATGTGTGTAAACAAAGATGTAAGATTTTGGAAACTTGCTACTTGAGTGGCTTATATGAAGGTGTTCCTGGAGGCTAATTTAGCCAAACTTGGACAGTTTTTAAGTGGCTTAATTTCAAAGATACATCAAATAATTAATATGATACTTAGTAAATTGTACTTGAATTTCCCCGTGTATTGCGAATCGCGACTAAATACCTAAAACTGAGTCTCTTGTACGAGAAAAGGAGGAAAATTGTAGGTGAAACAAATTTAAATAGGTTATCTATTTGTGTCATATGCACAATCTACAGTTGAAAATGATCACGACAATTTGCTGATGTTAAGTTTAAATCTTCAACTAATGTAGGAGAGGAAACATCTGAAACATTTATGGAAGGTACGCAACTCTTTTGCGATCGATCAACTACACACTCAAAGCATCATGTAGAACTTAACTTAAAATGAAAAACAATGTATCTAATATCATGATAACATAAAAAATAATTCTTACTTGAGGGCATGTTTGATGAATGACCACCACTCGCCATCGCTTGCGGAGTTTGCATTTCGTCTCGAAAGCTAGGATCAGGCAAACGCCTCTCCGGACACGGCGAAAAATTTTGATTCCGCACGATATCTTCAACCATAAATGAAGACTTTCTGTGTGAAAATTCGTCTTTGAGCTTCACTGGGCCCATTGCAAGTGACACAGAGTTCTTTAAAGCAGTTGCGTACTCTTCCATCTCGTTTAAGTCGTAAATACACTTTGGTAGTTGATGTGATCGCTTGAAATCTGACGGCGACTGACGCTAACTTTCTTTAAGATCTGTTATTCTTTTCAAATTTACCGCCAATGCGGTGCTCCTTTCAAATTAGTATGTAAACATACCGCTTCATTGAGATGAATTGTGGACCTTTGTATTTGATCGCTATTCACGAAAGAATACCTTTGCAAAAGGCCTAAATTTTTTTCAGGCCCTATTTCAACTACTAGTTCAGTAGTGTTCATAACTGCGAGGATCGCGTCTACATTCACCTCTGCATTTTTTTAAAATTCAAAGTTTACATGATTTCACGAGCTCTAGCACGGTGCGCGCATTTGAAACGCACGCCGCATTGTTCTGCTATTGAAAGGAATGAAACAATGCAACTGAGGGATAATGGCGGCTTTCTAGATTGCGACAAGCAAATGCAATGAATTTTCGGAAAGCGAGCACTGAAAGTACTGCCTCAAAACACTTTTTATAACTCTGATCAATTTAATCAAATTTCGCGGCTTTTGCGTTTAAGAGCGAGTCTCTTTTTGAGTCGTTTGCTTTTGTTTTATTTTTTTTCGTAAGGGTTTGTCAGGCTGAACTACAGAATACAAGGCTACTTTTAACCATCCACCAATAGAACCAGTTCTTTTGTCGTTTTCCGTCTTGTTCTCACCCGTCTATAATACTTCGTTTGTTATTGTTACCGCAAACTTCTGAATTCCTCTTGTCGTCCACAGTTAAAAATCTCCCATCACGCTGGTGGAAGCAACAATACTGTGACGCCTTCTCGGTCACCACTTGAAAAGCCTCCATTTTGGATCCGTCCGTAGAGCAACGGAGCGTCTCAAGAACGAGGCGTTTTCAAAAAATTTTAGTAGGTAAAACGATAGGCAAACACGTGCAAAAGGTAAACGTTTTCGAATGAAAACATATGCGTGTGTATGGGGCATACAGAGGGTATTCGCAAAGATCCGTTTACGGTGAATAATCTATTCACGATGATTTTAGATATATGAAATTCATATATTTGCACTGCGGTGAAGAAACGAATTTAAGAGATCCTCGCAGCTAAGAACGCTACTGAACTAGTAGTTGAAAATAGGATCTGAAAGAAAAAAAAATTCAGGCTCGTACGGGATTTGAACCCATGACCTCTGAGATACCGGTTTATTCACGTTCTGATTTACGGCAATCGATGAAACAGAGTTGCAGTTTCAAATCTTCCAAATTTCTTCAGACTCGTGTGAGCAGAGCCTTGAGGTCTTATGATAACCACGAGAAAGACAAGGAAACAGAATAATGACTT
The DNA here is from genome assembly GCF_964200805.1 of Pocillopora damicornis. Taxonomy (NCBI): domain Eukaryota; kingdom Metazoa; phylum Cnidaria; class Anthozoa; order Scleractinia; family Pocilloporidae; genus Pocillopora; species Pocillopora damicornis. The sequence goes on from NC_142683.1 coordinate 995,106, forward strand.
CAGATTTTATTTACCAGCATCTATCTATAACAAAATACTTCTTAAAGCCATCCGCAAAACCACGCCTTCGTAGAACTGCTATGTTACTGTAAACACAAAGTTTGAAACTATAGGAAACACTCAGTAACCAGTTTAGAACGAAAACTGATCAACCCTTTCACTCCTAGGAGATCACAGCAATTCTCACCTGATCCTGTCAATAGATTTTCCAATTGAACGGCTGTCAAAAGACTGAAAAAACTATATGCTGGGGGAGAACGTCTGATTCAACATCAAATTCTTAGCGCTAAAATTCCAAGACATGTACGGCAAACAGTGTGGAGAATTGAAATTTAACTCTTAGGTGAAAAAGGGTTAAGTTTTAGAGATAAAATAAAAATAAAAATGACAAAATAAAAATTATAAAACTACTTAGATAAATTTAAAAAGATCATGGAGATCATTTCACATCTACGTTTGTCGATTTGTTCTACTACAAGAGATGCTATAGAATGCGTTTCAGATTAAATTAACACTCAATATACGATGTTAGGGAGTGGGGAGGCGGGGGAGGGGGGCGCGAAAAAGGGAGAAACACGGGGAAGGGAGGGGAAGGGAGGGGAAGTTCCTCCTGATAGTAAACCAGACGAATGAATTAGCTTCTCTGTTGATTAACACGCGATTTGAATTACGTCGTTCCCATCTTGATCCTCTCTCTCCTTCCAACAAATTATCCGCCATTGTCAACCTGAACGCAAAATTGCGTGTCACTGGAGTTTGAACTGACACTCCTTGTGCAAGAAATAATGTTACTATTGCGAAAAAGATGCCTCGATCTAGTGGTCTTGTCAGCATTATATTTTTGTGATATATTTGTGGATAATGGAAGATGGCAAAAGTAGAAGTTAACCAAAGGTAAACTGGAAACCACCGGGGAAGCCTCCACCTGAAAGATTAAAAGAGAAAATCATGAAGACAAGGAAAGGAGTCACGCAATGCATGTAAGTCGTCACGCGACAAAGAAGCGTGACATTTTAAGCCACATTGATAGGCGATGTATGTAAGCAGTCACGCGACAAACAAGCGCGACATTTTAAGTCATATTCCACACTGGATAATCTACAAATCAGGCGTTATTTCGTATCATTAACACCACTCCTGTCATAACCATTAACACCATTACTGGTAACATTGGCATGATCATTTTTACAACCTTGCGTTTTCACGTAAGCGAAGTGCGCGAAGCACGCAAGTAATTATTCTTATCCGGCTCGTGTTATTGACGAACGTTGACTATCCATCCAAGCTGGTCCGTTAAAAAACATTAAAAACAAACAACAAGAACAACAACAAAAATGAAACAAAAAACAATGCTGAACATCATACCTCCAGGTCCTCCAAAGTTAAACCCACTGAATCCTCCATGCCCTCCGAAAAATGCTTGAAATATATCTCTGGGGTCGATATCTATTAAAACAATTGAAAAAAGGTATGTAAACACGTGGCGCGGGGGAGGGGGGAGGGGTTCCACGAAACAGAGCGTAAACATCATAATCCATAATTGAAAATTATTTTCCTAGATAATTGTCTGGAAAGTTGGCACACAATGAAACCATTATTCCCTCCCCCAATTAAAAAAAATTATAAATAGACAAATAACATTTGGGGAGTGAAAAGAAGTCTTGTTTGAGTCTACGGACACTACTTTAAATGCACTGGATCCCAGATCACAGGCTGCCAACCTACCTGACATCATCATGCCGTCTTCGAGATCTTGACCCGAGTCATATCTTGCCTTTTTCTTGGGGTCTGATAGCACACTGTAAGCTTCATTTACCTAAAATAAACACCAGAGTGTGACGAGAGTGTTGCAATTTAAGTGACAGCGATTGTTTCTTGTGTCTTCCTATGTCCTGTTGCGCGGGAATTCGGCGCACAGCTGTCCAAAGTTGATCCATCTACGCATGCCTTAGTTTGAGCGAAGGGCATGCGTTTTTTCATTCAGAGAAGACGAACGTAAGGGCGGGTGAGTGAGAAGCAGAAGCTGCAGTTGCAAAGGAAACAGTCGCTATTCCCTGCTCTTTTTCACGCACCTTTTTTTAAGCCCAGCAGGAGCTAACACTATTAAAGAGCGTTCAACAGTTGGCACACATCACACGGTCATATCAACAGATGTAGAAAATACCAAGTAAGATACGGTGGGAAGATGGAAAAGATGAATACGCATTCGATTATGAGTAGGACGAGTTTAACAAACCTCTTTGAACAACAGCTCCTCGCTTTTCTTGACTTCTTCTGTTGCCCCAGAATGACGATCTGAAGAGGAAAAAAACTAGATTGGTAAGGATGAAAACTGTACGAAAAATACGTACAGTAAGAAGAACGGTCAGCTGCTTTCTAAAACTACTACATAATTAGATTACTTGGTCAATCATTTAATCAACAATGAAATATAGAATGAATACATACGTAAGTACATAACTGGATGAACGAATGAATGAGAGAGCGAACGAATGAACAAGTGAAGAAAAGTTATGTTTACTATGAACTTCTTCGCATTTTCATCACTTGCGAGCAAGCCTTTAGTATTAGCGCTTCGGCAAGAACGTTTGTTCGCCCGCGCGCGGCAAAGTACGAGACCTCGAGCAACGTGAGCCCGCGAAAGGTCTGCAAGGGGTTTAGCATTTCTCATTAGTGCCCAACCCCGGTAAAGCTCTCCTCGACTCGTCTCACATCTTCCCCGCGCGCGGAGGAACGCGCGTCCTACCTCACAATAATAAGGGTCTGTTTGCGGGAAACCATTTTCAGGACACTTTGAGTAAGGAAATGTTGCAGCCCTACTAGACCAAAGCAAACGGTTTTTGGGTTTGTAAAATTGGCTTTCCATCTTAGACACCCGAAATGGCATAAGCATCGGAAATGTCACTGTAACGAGAGCATTTCAAGCGTTTAAGAGGTACATTGAAATCTCTATAGTGAGGACCCCCTTGGGAAAAACAAAAAATCTTGTTTGAATCAACAGAAGGTTAACAAAATGAGGGGGGGGGGGAGATTTCAGCGTTTCAAAGAGGAAGGGAAACCAGTTAAATTTCGACTTAAGAGAAGTCCTCAGAAACTGGGATTTGGAGAAATGATGCTTCTACCCCTGTTTCCCACGTCTGACCTGGGTGATGTTTCAGCGCTTCTTTTTTGTAAGCTTTCTTTATTTCGTCTTCAGTAGCACCCTTAGCAATCCCTAAAATTTTGTAGTAATCTTTTCTTTTGCTCTTTTTCAAAGCCATTTTTGCTTCCTCCAGCAGACGTCGATACTCTGAAAGAAAAGAGAGACACACTCAGCCTACAGGTCAACGTGTTAAATAACGCACGCACGCAATTGTACAAGTTTATAGATTCTCACCTCGAGATCTGTCCATTTTACACACTTTCTCGAAATCTCGTACGGCCTCTTCGAATTTTTCTGTTTCCATGTAGCTGAAAAAATAATTTCAAGCTATCTTAATTACCATTTAGCAGGGAACAGATAAATCTAGTTAACAAAAGGGACTGGTCATTAATCGTCGGGGGGGGGGGGTCGGTAGATCTTGGTTATGTCACGATAAATTTACCCGATACATTAATATGTTTAGTAGCATATTAATGTTCTCCTCTCATTGGAAGTCTACTTTCTATAGCCCCCCCTTCATACTCTGTAGCGACGACTGACCCCCCTTCCCTTTTCCCCTGAAAACCATGGGACCCCCCCCCCCAAATCTTTCGACCCTGAGGCGACAAATAGTGGGTGTTCCCCTCGAGATCAACAGCCGTAACTGATGCTTGGAGTTTGAAAGATCCGAGAAAAACCCCGGGCGCATTCTTTTCGTCGAGTTTGAGCTATTGCAGGATCAATTCTTGATAACAGAGATAAAAATGTTGTAGGGAAATTATCTCCTGTGACAAGTGCACAAATAAATGGCAACAATAATTTGAATCAGCCCACGCGAGGGCGTTGTTACGCGCAAGCGTAGAGGCACCAAGAAGCGCGCAGCCACGCTCGTCTCTACGAGAATAAGGGCAAATAAGGAAAACTAACCATCTTGCTCTCTTGATGTAAGCCTTTAGGTAAGTCGAATCCAGTTCTACAGCTTGACTGCAGTCCTCAATAGCCTTCTCTGTTTGGTTTAACTGTATAATAAGCAAATAGTTTGATTGTTATTGGCAAGGAATTTTGACCAATTGCAGTTAGCGATGCTATTCTTTGCTTTATTACATATCATCACTGATGATGATGCGTGACAGAGACTAACTGAATACAGAGGTAATTTGGTATTAATTATCAACTGAGTTGATAACGTAAATTGGCCACCGTTAAGGGTTTCAAAGCTGACATTTTGAGCGTTAGCCCTTCGTCAGAGAGAATGTACACAGTACAGGCTGGAAGGATTGCAGTATTACTCGCGTGGAATGTGCATGCAGTTTACGCGCACTACCCCCTCTCCACGCAGTAACCACGCACTGTCCACGCACATTGCACGCGTGTAATACAGTAATTTCTCCATCTCGTATTGTAGGCTGCTTTTCCTTGTCAAGTGATATCCTCCCAGCCTAAGACTAGCAGTATTGCAGTCGATACGTCGCGATCTTCAAGTGATAGTGAGTATATATTGCGACTACAGATGAACCGTTTATTAAATATCATAACAACAACTTCTAGAAGATATCACTGTTGAATAATCAGGAACTGAAATTTAATGTCCTTTTTTTTCTGTTACAGATTTCTATGAGGGTTTAAAATTTGTCCCATAATTACGTGACAGCGGTTGTATATTACGTTTTCCTACATCATTTTGCGTGGGAAATTGGCGCGCGGCCTGCCAAAATCGATCCATTTACGCATGCCCTATGAGATTTGACCACCGGTCAGTCCGGCATGGACCCGAGCATGCGGCCTCTCATTCAGAGAAGACTCACCTTGGAGCAGACCAGCGCTCTGTTGTAACACAGCTTAGCATTTGTTGATTTATTGCGCGGGTCAATTGTCAATGCTTCAGTGTACGTATCATAAGCCAGTTGATATTTCCCACGGGTGAAAGCCTCGTTTCCCTCATCCTTCTTGGATTGTAAATGTTTCGCTTTCTACAGAACAGAAAAACAGACTGATTATTCCTTAAAAAGAAATGAGACTGGGCAAGTGGGATAGGCTTATTAGACCTCGTAAGAGAAAATTTTGAAAGTGTCAAAAGTAATCCGGAATTGCATGGGTTTCGCTTTACTTCGCTCTTTGATTGGTCCAGAAAACTCGTGCCACTCTCTGAGCCAATCACAAGCAAAACTAACACCAATCACGACTTGGTCACCCGCGTTTTCCCGCTTTTTGGTGAAGCGCTTGTTTTTACTTTGAGCTCTCATTGCCTCTTCCTTTGTTCTGAATGGCTGTCACAGTTACTTTGGTGTTTGTTCGACTGTCAATTGAAAACTGCTCTATACAAGGTAAAATAAACATTATTGAACCTTTAATGCCAGTCTTGCTTTCTTATGGTCTGGATCTCTCCTTAAAACTTGACTAAAATGTTGGAACGCTCTGTCAACATAGTCCTGAAATCAAAAGCAAAAGAGATAAATACAACTGACAACCATTTCGTCTCTTTTCTTACTTCCCCCCTATCCAAATTCCATTTCAGAGGTTCCTTTACATTTCCAAAGAAAAAAGAGTGACAAAAAAGGAATTTCTCATTTTAATATCAATACATAATCAAGCAGAATAGTGATGAGAAGAAAGAAAAAATTAATACACCTTAGGGAAAGCTGTTTGATTTAAAACCCAATTCTCAGTGTTTAATCCATAAGAAATGTATAGCACAGAGGGCAGAGAATCTATATTTTAATCTTAGGAGTGGAAGGAGTAAAGAGAATGCCATACCTGATAGTATAAACAGAGCCCTTTTACATAAAGTGCATCAGAATTTAATGAGTCATCTATTAAGATATTCCTGGGGATGAATTAAATTTATATAATAAGCTGAATGACAAGTGCATTTTGACTAGTTATTTTCTATTGGAGGACAGACGCATAGATGGCACTATCATAGACAATTTTTGCTTCTCTGGTAAAAGATAATGGCAACATAGAAATTTGGTGAGAACATCACTGACACACTTGGCTGCACCTGATGCGCACTTTTTTTGTTGTGACCACATTTTGACGTCATCTGTGATCTGGTACTGAACAGACCCAAGGAAACGTGGAATCAAGTTATAAAAAAATAGAAATAAGTTAAAGGCTTGATCATGTACACAATAAAAATCTGTCACTTATAAATTTACCATCAGTTGCACACTTAGAGTTGTACTTACTGCACATCTCTTAATGCATCACTGTATTTCCCCATCAGGCAATAAGCTTCTGCTCTCATTACTTTGTAAAGTGCACAAGCAGGACAACTTTCGAGGATATGATTCAAGTAATAGATAACCTGTTGTGTATGAAAACATCACAATATAAGACCAACCCTGAATGATATACTGATAATAACATCTCAATGCTCTAAATGCTCGAGTGAGATCAACATGTCTTAAAGATGAATTCAAGGTATGAAAACCTTTAATTCCCAGAAATTATTAACATATGGTAAAATAACAAGGGCTCGCACACTGACATGACAGAGCCATACCTTTCTGTAATCCTCCTCATCATGAGCTTTAAATGCAGATGACTCATAATCTTGAGCCCTTGTTGCTGTGCGCAGCTGGATATTAAATAAAAATTTCAGTGGAAAAATAAAACTCAAGAATATGTCTCACTGACTGTGCTTTCCTTAAACCCTTTCACTCCCAAGATCTCATTAGCAATTCTCCTTACTGTCTGTCATACAATTCTCATGATTTTAGTTTGGAGAATTTGATATTGGATCAACTAATAATCCCCTAATTAATATTTTTCTTTTTTCTCATCACTTATCTGGTTAATATTGTCTTGATATTGTAAGGAGAAATTTTATCTTTGTCACTCATGGGATTTATAGGGTTAAGCCTTTAACCCCTGTGAGTTACCAGGACATAATTTCTCCTTACTATATCTATACAATATAATGCAGACAAGTGATGAGAATAAAGATAAATATCAGTTATGGTACTTACTTATTGATCTGATACCAATTCTCCAAAACTAACATAATGAGAATCATTTGGCAGAAAGAAAGGAGAATTACTAATGAGATGTTGAGAATTAAAGGATTAAATTAAGGCTTAAAATCTTCCTTGTGATATCTTACAAGTTAATTTGATTTACTGGGTAGGAGTACCAAAATCTTGGACATCTGATACCTAACCACTAAGCTCACAGATTGCCACAAGCTTTGCTCTTGGGAAAACTGTCCGCTTCTTAGAGCAGATTATGTCCGTGAACAAATAACCAAGCATATTTTAGTACCAAATAGAATGGAGACTATCATTTGTACACCTTAAGCCTATGGTATAGTCTTTTCTGTAAAATTCCAAAGGGTTCATGATCATAACACCTCACAGTACATTCTACAAAAAATTAACTTACATCATCTTGAGCATCTTTGTTTTTAGGATCCTTCTCAAGAACCTTCTGCAAATAGTTTATTGCATTCCCAATGGATCCCATGACAAGGTGACATTTAGCAGCCCTGAAATAACCCTTTGAAACAAGAAAATTTACAAAGTTCCTCACAAAATCTGAAACTTGTGGTAATTCTCCTAACTGACTAATATAATTTCTATAGTATATGAATACAAAAATTTGTTGTTTCAAATAGGGAAACATTCTTGACATCCACTATAAAATTTTCCCTATCAATATTCTTTTTAACCAGCCTTTAGCCGGGAATTAAAAAGTTCAGACCAGCTTTATATCTAGCTTGTAAGTAAACTGAATTGTAAACTTAACAAGTACATGTTCTTTGACCCATAAATCAAATTTAACCCTTTACCTCCCAGAAGTGATTAACATAAAACTTCTCCCTACAACATCCATACATTCTTCAGCAAACAGGTAATGAGAATATTCAAAGTTATCTGGTAGAACCTGTTATCTTGATCTAGCACCAAGTTCTCATAACTAATTTACAAGGAAATGTGTAGCAGCTACAGGGGAGAATTAATAATCAGATCTTGGGAGTTAAAGGGTTAAGTTTCCCATTAGATTTTGCACCCATTTTGTCTAGTCATTGTGCATATGCCAAAAACCAGAAACAATACACAGATTTCTCTTTGATTAATTAAAATGGAAATGCTGTAATTCTTCTAAATACTTGGCTGAATTAAACAGTATGTTATGAAAATGAAAATGCAGTATTGCAATTTCTGTCATCTATCAGAAAAGATCTTTCCAAAACTTTCCCCCTCAGTAAGGGAAGAAAAAAACTAATAACCTGGCACAATCAAAATCCCAAATATTTATGTTGTATCTCAATCTAAAGCATCATTCATAAAAATTAACAACAAACAGGAATAATGTTTCAACCTCTGCAAGGTCATTTTCAAGTTTATAATGACCTTGGAGGGGTCAAAACATTGTTCATTATCATTGCTAATTTTTTATTAAAAAATATACATCAGAGAAACATCTGCATGGCATTGTCATATGATCCTACTGAGTGACAGTTCAATTTCCCAAGTTGATAGCATGATATTTAAACTTTGTTGAAGAGTTACTTTTGGGTGGAGTGTTAAGACTTGCCAGGATATAAATTGTTAAAACAAACAGCTGATTATTAGAATATTAAAAAGATATTTTGAGGATCTTGACCAACCTTCATAAAATTCTCATCAGTTCTGATGGCAGTCTGAGCATCTTCTAAAGCCTTGTCATAATTCTCGATCATCATGTATGCTGCTGAACGATTCCCATAATATGTAACTACTGTGGGAGCTAGCTCTAAAATAAATGAAAATGAGAATTTTATAACAACCTAGAATAATTGGTAGTAATAACAAACTCAGTGGAATACAGTGTAACTGCTTATCAGCTGTACATCTAGAGTGTCACTCTCCCAAAAAGCATCTTTCTCTATTTTTTTACCAAGCTCAAAAGTTATCATCTCTCTTACTCCATTTTCAAAACCATCTGTCATGTAATACATCACTTAGCACGATACTTGTACAGAAATAAAGGGTATAGGTTTCCAAAGAAATCGTGGTGCTGCATAAGTAGAAGTTAACAAGGTAATTTGGTTTTATCAACTGAGTTGATGGTTTAAATTGGTCATTGTAAAGTGTTTCTTAGGCAGACATTTCAAGTATTAGTCCTACATCAAAGTGAATGACAAAGGGCTAACACTCAAAAAATCAGCTTTAGAAACTCTTAACAGTTGCCAATTTACACTATCAACTTAGTTGATTAAACCAAATTACTTATACAATTTTTATGTAACCCTTAAACAACCTTGCTAAACGGGCCGCGTTGCAATTTTATAGATGTTTTTGAGGAAGAAATACATCACTTAACAGAGAATTCCGTAAAAAAGCTTAAGGTAGAGCCTTCGAACTACTGTGATGAATGTAACAAAATACTAATAAAACGAAATAAAACGACAAAGATATTTAAAAAGAAGCCAGACTAAAGTTTCGGCCACTTCCTGCTCAAAGAGCCGGCAAATTGTAAAGGTTCGAATTAACAACAATTAAACGTCGTGGTATGTTAACTCTATTGCAATAAACAAGACAGGGATTGAAACAAAACTCTATCCGAGTAAGAATTTTGTGTGAAATGATACTTTCCTACCACAAGCAAGAAGAACTTTTAGTTTCTCTGAAAGAATCACATGGCCAAAGATCGCAAGAGTTCTGTATCAAATAAACCAAAGTTATAACAGTTTCCTTGGTATTTGCTGGTACAGAAACTAAACAATAGCAATATGTAATATACCTATTGCTTCTGTGTACAATTTAACGGCCGCTTCATAGTTTTTCTGGATATATTCTCTGTTTCCTTCTTGCTTTTTAGCATCAGCCTTCGCAAAACTGCAAGAGAAATACACATCAAACAAAAAGCGTATCGGTAAAATTGTGTTTTAAAGTTCCTTCTATCCAGCTACGATCTTACTTGTCTAGTTCAGGCTCTTCAGTTACGTCCATCTGCTCATCTGTTTCCTGTTTTTCTGGCGAAGTTTCACCATCGCTTGTATTCATTTCTACGTCCGCCATATTTTCTTGCGACATAGCTAGTGCCAGTTTCTTCGCGTGCAATAAAAGCTACACAACAGAACGTTCTGGTAAATTAATGTGCTAGATGAATCGAACAGTGCTCTATTTTTATATTGTGAAGCGAATAAAAGGAGCTTATTTCGTAGAACGTCATGATTACATTGATGTCTCCTACCATAACTAATGATACAAAAATAAATATCCTAACGAAAACCTTGGCGTAAAAAATTGTAATTAGAAATATGACATATCGATGACGTAACATGAGTTGAAAATCCATTGCAGTTTCTGAAATGTCACGTTTAAAACCTTTGAGCATGCAGCTAGTTGTGACTAAGAGAAATTCTGCATGTATCGCACATTTAACCATTAGGGAAGTTTATATGTGGGGACGAGGGAGGAGAATGAAATGAATTTGTGCCGCATAAATTTTTTTCTGGTCAGTTAAAAGGCTTGCTTTATTCTCAGATGGTTCAGACTTGAAATTTGTTCATTCTCCTGAGGGCAAGTCATGATCAGTGTAAAAAGGGCACCATTCTTTGAGCGAAAGTAAAGAAAAATGCATATGTGGATCGACCAAAAGGCTTTCCGCGGATCTCCGGTATATTAACCATTCAATAAATTCCTTTTCTTTTTGAAAGAGAAATATGGCACTTTAATTTCAATTTGACCATGTTTGCTTATGTTTGCAGATGTTTATCATTTTCAACTGTTAATTCATCGACCTATCTGATTTTGAAAATTTTGTCAGACATTATAATTTTTTTTCATTTAAACTATGTCTCTCGTTACCAGTTCTCCTCAATCCTATTCCCCTGAGTATTTCACATGATTAGTTCTTATTCCCAAGGGAGTAACAGTCTTTTGTTCTCTTTGAGACACTATTTCGATATCACTTGTGTTAGAGATATTTATCGTCGTGTTATTTCAGGTTTTTTATCCTTTGCTAGGGCTCCTGAAAGGTTTAACCATTGGCTCTCTCTAGCAAGAAGTCATTTGATAATTTGGTAAATGTTATTTGATGAAATCGGTGCTGCAAGAAATCTCAGCTGTATTTCGCCTGGCGTGATCTGCTTCATTGGCCTTTCGACAGGGGATCAAGATTAACTTCTTGTTCTTCACACACTAAGAAGATCTTGCTCGGAACAACAAGAACAGAATTGAGCACTCAAGATATTCACCTCAAGAACTGCTTTTGTCCTCATCGTGTTTTCAATTGCATTCATTCTCCCGACAGTTGAGACGCAAACTCATAGCTTGGTACTTGGCTCGTCTACAATCTAACCACCTGGTCGATCTGCTTAACTTTAAACTCATATATTGGCGTATCGTGTGAAGTGTTTGGCCTGCATTTGAGCTGATACCTTCTTCAGACTATACTACATTTGTAAGTACTTCATTTAAAAGGATCACTCCTTGGGTTTTTTATAACTAAGAGGAAAACCTTAGTGAAGTCATACATGTACTTGATGAAGGTTCGTCCACACAGGTTTAGTGAACGTTAAGAAACACGCTTTATCCCGTAGCTCTGTTTTTTTATACATATAAAATAATGGCATATCGTAGTCTTTTCGAATGGGAACAGAGATAAAATCTAGTACTTTTTAAATGTACGCTTCGAAAAGAATCCAGCCTTCTTGTCTCGGTAATCTCCTGCTGTGACTGAACTGCGTGTCTATGCCGCCCTTTAGACGGGAATCCCGAATATTCTTCCTTGAGGGGCTCTTCTGTAACTTTCGTAGACCTTTGCTCAGACGATTACTCTTCTTTGCAGGCTGCATGACCCTTAAAAATGGCCGATCAAGACACAAGGAACTTACAAAATGTACCCGGCCCGGCAACAGAAGCAGGAAATGATCAAAGGAACCGTGGAACGCAAATCCGAAAGGAAATTAAGATCGCCCCAAGTAGACCACCAAAGACATTGAGTGGGGCTGCAAAGAGGTAGAAACATCATCATTTAGCGCATATTTCCATTCCGAGAGGCGAATTCAAAGTAGAGGGAATTCAGGTTTTATGTAACTAAGGAAGGCCTTACGATCGCTTTAGTTTTGGGGATCGAGAGAATTCGTTTTCATCTAACGAGAAGAGGTCGCAAGTAAATCGAAAAATTAAAGTTATCAGGTTATTCTTAAAAATACTAGGGGAACTCTTATCGCCAGAGTTTGGTTTTATCTACTCCGCGGATGAAAGATCTAATGTCGGTTTCCTGTTGTAAGTTACTCGAGTACCACATCAATTTACAACAACAAAGACTTCAATGCTAAACACTGCGCTCCTTACTTTAATTCTTCTGTTGTTGGAAAATCTGAGTTCTTTGTTTCCAATTTTGGACAGGATTCAAAGAGAACTGGCCGAAATAACGCTTGAACCGCCACCTAACTGCAGGTAAAATATTAATTAACACACTTCGGAGATTTAGGCTGCAATCGCTGTGAATATTTTCCGTCAGGAAATAACGATTTCGAAGGAGAAATGGTGTTGATTGTTTTCAAATTGACATGTCTAATCAGACACCACGTAAACAGCTGATTAAAATCTTATATTCCTTCATACGGGATTTCACAAGGTATTAAACTCTTAGGAATGTCTCACGAATTAATTCCTGTAAAACACGTGGGTTAATTGGGGTGTGATAGAATTTAAGCTATGCTTGAAATAAGATATTTTAATATAATGTTTACAAAGTACTAAAATAATATTGATTTTAATGACAAGGTCAATTAATGTTTTGAACAAAACTAATATTTGATAATTTCCCATGTTTTTGTCGCACAATTTCCCAAATTGCTGATTTTGTTTTGAGTCCATTTAGATTATTAGATGCCTTTTATTATAATATTTTAATTGTAGTTAGTTCAATCTTTTGTATACAAATGCTTGTCAACCAATTATGTTAATCAAGTTAAGGATGTTGTTGGGACAAGTCCTGATTATAGCATTGTTGTGTGGCTGTAGAATTTGTAAATAATTTTTGTTTGTTGCAGTCAGTTAAAATTTTTTAACCATTTTGGTTTCAATTGCTGTTTTTTGTTTGTTGTTTTTTTTATAACCAGTATCATAGTCTGAAACAATCAAGAAACCTGTCTAAGTCGAGCTATTAAAATAATTTATTTCGGAGAAAATTTGAACTAAAACATGTTCTGCCAAGGTCTATCACGCATGAGTACATTGTCATCCACATAAATCAAGTGATTAAGAATCACGAATCCCTTTTGCAATGGATGGTATGCAGCATTTTTTTTTAAATTTTTCTTGTTTGTATATTTTAGTGCTGGCCCAAAGGGTGACAATCTTTATGAGTGGCACTCAACAATTCTTGGTCCTCAAGGATCTGTTTACGAAGGAGGAGTATTTTTCTTAGATATTCAGTTTTCATCTGATTATCCTTTTAAACCACCGAAGGTATGAAATTTTTATATATCCCTTCAACTCCCATGAGTGACTAAGACAGAATTTCTCCTTACAGTATCTATACAATATAAGCAGAGATTTAGTGTTGAAAATGAAGAAAAAATATAAATCAGGAGATTATTACTTGCCCCAATGCCAATCTATTTACCCCTTCAACTCCCATGGGTGACCAAAACAGAATATCTTCTCACAGTATCTGTTCAATATCAAGCAAACATTTAGAGTTGAGAATAAAGAATAAATATAAATTAGGAGATTAGTAGTTGCTCCAATACCAAATTCTCCTGACTAATTTCACGAGAATTGTATAGAAGTAAGTATGGAGAATTGCTTATGAGATCTTGTTAGTGAACAGTTTAAAAAACTTTGATTTTTTTACACTTCTATTCTATGAGTGTTACTTATTCTTCTTTCTATCAAATGTTACAGGTTACCTTTCGAACTCGCATTTATCACTGCAATATAAACAGCCAGGTTAGAGAGCTAGAACAAATTGAGTTCTAAAGGATGCATGTACTTACATTTATTACTTGTCTTGTTTACATGATAAATGAATTTCTGTTTACTTCATTCCCTAATTTCCTTCAAAAACTACAAAAAGTTTAGTATTTGGCTTTGTATGTTTCAAATTTCATAAAAGTACATGTATTTTTTCTTTTTTAAAATTGTTTATCAAATATGTTTTTTTAGGGAGTGATTTGTCTGGATATTTTGAAAGATAACTGGAGCCCAGCTCTGACTATTTCCAAGGTTCTTCTCTCTGTCTGTTCACTTCTGACAGACTGCAATCCAGGTATTTGAAGTAATTTGTCAACTTGCTACTTGGATACTCATTAGAGCCCCAATGTATATTAACATCATTTGCTGAAAACTCACCCTCAAGCCTGACTGTTTACAGTACATCATTTTTGAATCTTTGCCACAGTCTTGTTGTTTTCATGCAATTCAGCAATCAATGTACAATTGCGTCATTCTTCTCATAAATTCCATACATTCCAATTCCCAGACAAAGTCCAAATCTGGTGGACTCTTTTACAGTTTCCTTCCCCTTAAACTCCCAAGATCTTCTCGTTAATTCTCCCTCTAGCTGTTACACGTTTCCTTTCAAGTAACTTAAGAGAATTTGATGTTAGATCACGATAAAAATCTCTACCTGATAAGTTTGAGTATTTTTATTACCTGTTCACTAGATGATGTATGAATATTATAGGGAGAAGTTTCATGTTAATCAATTGTGGGAGTTGAGAGTTAAGTCTTGTAGATGAAAGTTAATTTTTGAAGAAAAAAGGAGAAAAACTTGCAGTCAGTTACCCTTTCAACTCAAAAGAGAGGGATAATTGCATTACCTGCTTTTGAAGTGTGCATCAATGTGATTTTTTTTTCATGCAAATAGAACAATAGAAAATAATGCACTGGATGCATTTTATTTTTTTAGTTGACCCACTTGTTGGAAGCATTGCAACGCAATATGTCAATGACAGAGAGGAACATGACAGGATTGCCAAGGAATGGACGAGGAGATTTGCAACGTGATAAAATATAAAATTATATTTATTAATACCATTTTAATGCCATGTTTCAGATTTATAAAGAAAGCAGATGTGGCTAAATAGATTATTTTATTTGACATTCTTACCTTATCTTTGTAATTATAATGTTCCCAAGTTTGTAATTGCTCAATTTAATTTATCCTTTAAAGATAATATTATTTATACCATTTGTAGTGATTTTGTGTATTGCTTACTTGCAAGACCTTATTTTCCTGGAAAGAGTATGTTGTTATGCATCTCTCTAAATTTGTGATTAAGTTCATTCTATTTTTTTGGGTCAGAATGGTAGTAATATTTTGCAACCAGACCAGTTATAACCATCAGATTATTATTTGTGAATAACTTAATCTTTTTCTTTCGATTTATTTTTCAATCTTATAGTTTTATGACAGCTAGAATGGCAAAGTAATTGCAGAGAAGTAAAAAAATGATTTGTTACAAGCACAAATTTACATTAACCTTTTGGCTTTCTTTTATATTTCTTTTTTTCAGTGCTGAATCACCTCTTTTTTTGAATATTGCAGTTAAATCATAAGTTTTTACCTTCTATATAACATTTAAACAGTGTTAATAGTTGTTGAAAATTCAGTTTTTCTTAAATGGGTTTTTTGTGCTGATTTAGCAAAGCTAAGGGCAACATTGAGATTTGAGCTTATAGTTTTGGGGATGGGGTGGTAAGGGAGATCTCAATCCTAAGGGAGGCCCCCCCTCCTGTCCCACTCATGTTAAAACATTCTGGTATATTAAATGGCTGAGTTAGATTTTCAGTTTATATATGAGTAAAATAATAAGATTGTAAAAATTGCTTTATTGTATAGAAGTGTTAATTTCCACAATTATTAAACTATTTATTTACAAATGCTTAATGGTGGTCTTTTTTTAGAGGCTTGTGTGTGAATGTCTCCCAGCTCTATCTGGTTTGTTTAACCCTTTAACTCCCATGAGTGACCAAGATAGAATTTCTCCTTACAATATCAATACAAGATCAACTAGATAAGTGATGAGAATAAAGAAAAATATTGATCTGGGAATAATTAGTTGATCCAATGCTAAATTCTCTGAACTAACATTACAAGAATTGTATAGTTGACAGTAGAGAGAAAGACAAATTTGATCTGGGAGTTAAAGGGTTAATCCTAAATGAAAGATGGATCTTTCTTAACAATGTTGGTACCTAATTGAGCAAACTGGTTATAAGGATTGAGACAATGTTATCCAGTCAATCTTATTAATATAGAAAAGATATTTCTCTACTATAATTTTTACACACTCAGACACAGGGGGGAAAAGAATTGGGATAATTTGATCATCCTTGGTTAAAGAACCTGTTTCATCTATGAGTGATGCAGGACAATGAAAAAAAAGTCAAAACATAGAAGCCTTAACCTTTAACTCTTTAGATCACATTAGTACTTCTCCTAACTGTCTGCCAGATGATTCTCATTATGTTAGTTTGGAGAATTTGGTATGGGATCAATTAGTTATCTCATAATTGATATTTTTCTTTACTCTCATCACTTGTCTGCATGATATTGTGTAGATGTAGTAAGGAGAAACTACCACGGCTTGGTCACTCACAGGAGTTAGTGGGTTAAGAGTAGTTAGCACAAAGCCAAACAACAAAAAACTTTATGGGCCCTTACCCTGATGTAACCCCAGATTAACCAATCTTTAAATCTAAGAAAAAAAAATGCTACCCAATGGTTTGGTTAAAAGAAGAGGTAGTTTGGGTGAATCTGATCACAATTTAGTATGAGAAGGTAAAGACTGATAAAATATCATTCCACCCTGTTGAAAAATACTGGTTTCTTTGCCACTCATCCCCTACTTTCTCAGTTGTGTGTTACACAGGGTGGTTTTTTTCTTGGATCCCATTGATAGCTGCTCACCCCCCCCCCCCCGCCCCTTCCTTCCCCCTTGACTCCATCAGTCCCTTAGAGCTTAGAGTTTCAACCCCTACTCAGCGAGTCTCTGACGTCTCCTTGCCCTACCGCTACTCCGTATAAAATTATCTGTCTCGAAACGAGGCCATAGAATTCTAAGATGGCGGATGCAAATAAAGGATGCATGTGCTAGCCTAAATCAGCTGTTCAAGTCATGTCATTGCAGAGGTTTACATCTTTTTGTCACGCAAGAACGTTTTTTGTCTTAAATACACGGCTCAGCGTTCGTCTTTGTTCGTCAAAGATTTCTAAGAATCTTACATCGGCCAAACTTTACGAACCTCAAGGTATAGTTCACAACTATTACGATTTTTATGCTGAGAGGGAAAGATTCTTCAAACCTTCATTTCGATGTATTAGCACTGCTCACCATCTTCTTCAAGAGAGCAGTACATCGACTGGCGAAAAAACAAGTGCCATTGTAAAGGACAAAGCGACCATCATTTCCCAACTAAATTCAGAATTTTACGAGGAAGAAGCTGATATTCCAAACAGGCAGCCGAAGCCTCGTGCAACCGTTGTACAGTACAAACTAGATCAAAATGGTTATATGAAGTTACAAGATCTAGTAGACTTCCTTAAAAAAGAGAGTGCAGTAGACATTTGTGTGATAAAAACAAGAGGAATTAAGCAAAATTACGTGGATTACTTCGTTGTTGTCAGCGGTGTCTCTACAAGACATATCAGGGCTATGGCAAAAAATCTGGAACAACTGGTAGGTTAATATTATATGTTATTAACTGAATGGAAGGGCTGGACAGGAAAATATTTGGCTCAAGGTCATAGTGTATGTATCAAGAGAGAGCCAAATATTTTCCTATCCAGTCTAACATAACTCAGACTAAAAGCACTAGAAATAAATTTTCTTGTTGCATTTTTATTGTCCCAGGTTGATACTGCATAGGGCTGTGTACCTGTTCCTGTCCTTGTGCACAGTCCTTGCACCAGGAGTTTTCAACAATTTTTTTTCGATAGATAAGGGGTGCTACAGACTTGACATAGCTGGAAACCTCATACTTAAGGTTGTCTGTTTTCCTCCATTATGGGGTAATCTTGATACCTGAACCAGTGAGGAAGCAAAATGACTCTAGGAAAAAGGCTGGAACAGCTGAAGCTAGGCTATTGTGAGCAGATGTTGAAGTCCTAAATGTAATAACTGTCCTAAATGTAATAAAGTCCTAAATGTAATAACATTTGGTCCTAAATGTAATAAAGCCCTAAATGTAATAACGTTCGGTCCTAAATGTAATAAGCCTCCTATGCAATCGTTTAACTGCGCTAACATTGAGATGTTAAAGTGACAGCTGTTGCACCAAAGAATCCTCTGACCAATATTTATGGAATATTGCGGGCTCACTGATATTAATCAGCGGCTTTTTATTTGTTAAAGACGTAGGTTGAGAAGCATTGGCTACAAAACCTTATTCTAATACTGATGTGCTTTTGGCATCAAATTGACGGACGCAGAAGCAACGAGAACGTTGACTAATAGCTCTCTCTATATCATTGGCTCAGACTCTTAAGTGTAACAGATTTTGACGAAATATTTCTGTCCTCAGTGCTGAAGTTAACACTTGAAGAACCAAATTGCAAGGAAAAAGAAGTCCACCGACTTATACGTTAGACAAATTCTGGGCTCAGAAGGGCATTTTTTGTACTGTCTTCCCTTGCCAGATTTGTACGAGTTTGCATAAAATATATTCATATGCGTTATTGACCGAACATGAGGTCAAAATGGCTATATATTGGCCGAGTTCTTTTCTTTTTTTGCGCTTTTATGGACTGAGATGAAGTCACGGTCCATAAAAAAGTAGAAAAAGAACGAGGCTAATATCCAGTAATCTTGACCATACAAGAGAGTTTATATTTTCTTGGCTTAATCATTAAAGGATTCATTGTATAGCAAAAGATTTCGCTTTGATAAGAATCAAGAATGGCCTGTTTATTTCGAGAGCCGATAGTGAAAGCCAACTGTGTTTGCAGCACAATAAACCCAAGAGGGTCATTTATTTTTTCTATGTATATATGAAAACATTGTCCAAAAGTTACGAACTTTGTAAGTTTTCTTGCGTGGGATCAATACGGGGGATCCCGAACGGGCGAGGGTGGGCCCATCATGCCCGCTCAGGTAGCCAATCAGAACAGAGGATTCACTTCATCTTGCCCACGTGCGCTGCTAGCTATATGATAATGTGACTTGCAGAGCAAGATATCGACTGACCAATGATATGTTATCCCATTTCACGATCACAGGTCTCGACATGTTGCCTTTTTCCACGCAAGAGTCAAATTGAACCATTGAGCTACACCATTCAACACATGATGGTCAGTTGGTGGTCTAATGAACCATTAATTTTTTTCCTTTAGCCCCTTATGACGGGTTCATCAGTTCCCGAACCGAAATATTAGGAAAACATACATTTTAAAGTTGATCTCAAGTTTATATTTCATTTTTTGTCTTCACCTCTTCTCCCTGCCGTGAGGGGAGAAAATGAATAGATAAATAGATGAATGAAAAAAGAAAGCTCAGCAGTTTCCACTTATAGTCATATGGTACATGAACTGATTACTGAGGTGGAGTAAAGCCATATAGAGGGCTGGAAATGCAACACCCCAGGTTCAAAATTGAATAAATCAGGATATTCATTCTTAAAAATGAACTCAAATGCTTCATTAGAATCAATTGACACTGAATAACATTGATGTGCAAAATTTCAATAACGCTACTGATAATAACAATAACAGAAATCATTCAAACTGCTCTAAAATGGTGCATCACTTCTAAAGACTTTAATACGAACGATAACAACAACAATAGCATGCTAGTTCATCATAAATTGTAATAAATTTCTTTTCCAAAAAGTCTTAATGGTTACGTGCCAATCGATTCCATCCTATTGAGCTTCCAGCCAAGCACTTGCCCACTTTGCGCTGGAAATGATTTTCTTCAACTTGATCAATAAACCGCTTTAAGGACCATACTTCGACTGCTGATATTTCTTATGTCTAGCGAGTAAAAAGACGCTGATTGATATCAGCGGGCCCATAATGTGACATGTATACTGGTCAGCGGTTTCTTTGGAGCAACAGCTGTCACTAACATATCAATGTGGATGTCCGCCATAACAACAATGCACTGCAGGAGTTAAACGATTGCATTAGAGGCTTATTACATTTAGGACTAAATGTTATTACATTTAGGACTTTATTACATTTAGGACCAAATGTTATTACATTTAGGACTTTATTACATTTAGGACAGTTATTACATTTAGGACTTCAACAGCAGACACCCTCATGACAAGGAAAGGGAGTTTGTAACTGAAGCCTGTTTGAGAATTGTCACCTTAAACAGCTCTGGAGGTGAAAGTCTTTAATGTTGATAATGTATTTTATTGTGAGTCTGACTATTACAGTTCAAAGGAAAAATGTTACCTGGCATTGGAAAAGGTGGGCATCCTGTGGTAGAAGGAATGGAGAGTAACCATTGGGTGGCACTAGATATAGGTAAGAATGGTCATGCTGTGTTCATAGCTAAAACTTCGGAATTTGAGAGTAGCAGACTTTTTCAGCTCTTGTTATGGGGCGAGCTGACTTGTTCAGATTTCAGCTGCTTATATTATTCTTTTCATCTCTAGATGTGATATAAATACCTTTTTCACTCCTCTGCTACTATTGCACCTTTATGCATCTATCAGTTTGAAGTATCAGTTACCCCCTGGAAACGTCTCAAGCATTTGCAGATTGGCTCATGCAAACCTCCCCCCCCCCCCCACCTCCTGGGCAAAAATTGCTTTCAAATGCTCCACCCAATATTGAGTGATTCTTTGTGTTATCAATGAATGTTGTAGAACTTAGCAAAGTCACATATTGGTTTTTGGTGCTGCTGTTGGTTTTTTGGCACAGACAAAAATTCCCTGCCCCCCCAGGCACAGACAACAGTAAAATACCCATGGGTTGCCAGGAGGGGGGGGGGGGCAAGTTTAAGTTTTGATTAGATTGGCACATTACTATCACGCTCTCTTTTACCTACTGAATGTTTGGAAGATGTTAAACCCCATGGCCATGGTGAATGGAATTTTCTAACATTTGCTTTTATTTTGCAGGTAACATCGTTGTGCATTTCTTTCTTCCTGAAGTTCGCGAGGTGTATGAACTGGAGAAGCTTTGGACTCTAGGGCCAGAGTATGATGACCAATCAAGGGCCTTTTTGGAGGAAGAGAGATTTCGTCAGGCAACTGAGTATGGTATAAAACTTGACAAACCAGTCAGTGATGAGCTTGGTGAGGATGGTCCTGTTGTTGAAGAGCTTGGCATAGATGATCCAAGTCGCTACTGAGCATAACTTAAGTGACAAAACCATGGGAGGGTAACTTAGTTTGATGTAAGCTTCATACGCTTCCTAAATGAATTACATTTGCTACGTATGTTTCCTACCTTGAGCATAAAATTGGTAAACCTATGGAGAGAAACTGTCAAATCTTTGAGAAGCCCCTTTGGGATCTCACTGCACCCCTTTCACATTGGCAAAAAGTCAGAGGTCTGAGCAGATCTTAACCAAATTATAGAGATGTTGCAATGTTGCACCTCATTTGGTTGTCAGGCAAAGAAAGCTCGGATGGAGAATTGTGGTGGGTGGAGGGGATGCCCTTTCATATCCCCTTTCTCTCTCTACTTACAGGTGCGTACATTTCACCCTATACCTGGCAGCATGTGTGGTGAACGAGCAGAAGAATGAAATACACATAAGTATACTTTCAGAAAAATTTTAAAAAATCACATGTGATACAGTTTTCTGCAGTTTATTTGAAGTTCTCCATTTAAGAGGTGCTAGTTTGTAGTATATAATGTTACAGTTTGGAAAGTTCTCTTGAAACTTAAGTAGATTATCAGTTAGTCATGAAATAGTTATATAGACTAAAACTCAGCAATATATAGTATTTCTTAGTTTGAATAGTATCTCTATATGACACATACTTGAAAATTGCCAATAGAATTAATGGAACTGCTTTGATATAGTGATATAGTGGAAATGTAGTTATACTGATTAAATTATCGGCTTAAGGTGCAGTATTCGTAATTGTAGGATACTTGTATTCAAGATGTTAATTTTTCAAAGCTATCTCGGAGAATTTTTTAAGTCAGAACTGTATTTCTAGTAAAGTTTTCTCAGAAGTTAGAGGAGAAGTATACTCCAGACACCATATAATTTTCATCTTTTCCAATAAAAAGTACAAATGAAATTGTGAATGAAAGTTGTATGGTTTTTGAAGTGAACCTCCCCTTCAGACATTATTTTTACTTGTTCATCATACAGGCAGAAAAATGTAACACGTGATGTGCAATGCACGTGGATTAATACGTGATGTGTAATGCACTCGCATAGGACTTTATGTCTGTCCCACGTGGCAAGAATATGATGTGCAATGCACGTGGATTAATACGTGATGTGTAGTGCACTCGCATAGGACTTTATGTCTGTCCCACGTGACAAGAACGTGAAAGGCCAGGCACCTGTATTGGATTTGGCTAAATTCACAGAGGTTCATAACTATGTACATTAGAAGCAGAAATTGGTTTCTTGACCACGAAGTGTTGCCCAATATCTCTTTGTGGGCTGCATGGGTAGGGGAAAACCGTCTTTCAGTTCATATAAATCGGATTTAATAGGGTTCTTTTTTTAAACAACTGTTCCACTCAATTCTCAGAGCTTCATACAAGTTGTACTTAAGCTTTAACCAATAATTACCTATCGCGCGTAAAACTATCGCAACATTTGGTTAGAAGACCCTAACAGTCTTAGCTGTGACGAGCTAGCTAAACTCCGAGACATGTATATTTTCATAATAATTTCATGATAATTTTCTACGCATCCAACACAACATAACCTAATCTGAGCGCACACAGCATTGGCAATGTTTGCTCCTTTCAAACAATAACAATACACGTACCTCTTGCTTATTGTAACCGCTGGTTATCCATTTACCTGGCAATCGCACCTTTGCGCCTCAAACACATTTTATCCGGGGGGAGGGGAGGAGGAGGGCGTACGACCTTCCCTTTACACGGATGTCAACAACTCTTTATGTTCCTCGACTTTGTCCGACTCAGATTCAATTGAGTTCTTAGTATCTGTTGTTCCGTTCATCGAGATTTGAGTCCCGCCATTATTGTTGACTTGTAGCTGTTGCTTCTGAGAAAAAAGAGTTCCATCTAGGGATGTATCGCTGCTCCCACACATGGTGCATGTTCCTATGGGTTTGGCCCCATTCCGTCTGTTGGTCACTTTAAGGTCATCCCTCCTTTTGCTCCTTTTGATCTTAAGGACGCACTCTATCCACGAGCGGAAATATGTTTTGAAGCCCTCTCGGAACTGTTCGTTGACGGCGTTGTAAATGAGCGGATTGGCGGCGCTGTTTGCGTAAACACAAATCTGACAGATCTGTCTGATGCCATCAGCATGAGGGTAGTCGCCCTCTGATGGAAAAAGATATAAAAACTGACAAAGCAATCGTCGCAAGTTCATGGTAAAAATTCTTAAACGAGAAGCATGGGAGAAAGTAATGACAATTCGAGGGTCAAGGAATGGGGGAAAGCAAAAGGAACAGACAGTTAAATGAGGGATAGCAGGTAATTTAGTGTTAACAACTGGGTTAAAAACGTAAATTAGCCACCGTAAAGGGTAAAAAAGCTGACGTTTCGAGCGTTAGCTCTTCCAAGGGCTAACGCTCGAAACGTCAGCTTTTTTACCCTTTACGGTGGCTAATTTACGTTTTCAACCCAGTTGTTAACACTAAATTACCTGCTATACTCTCCCACCGACGCAGCACCACAGTTTCTTTAGAAACTTACCCCTTTATAAATGAGGGATAACCGAGACGTAGAAGGCGACAATGAATCATTGATTTCGTGGAGTGAGGAAAGGGAAACGATCGGAAGTTAAGTTACAAAAAGGAAGAAGGCAGCAAATGGGAAATTGAGCACGTGTAGTTATTTACAAGATCTTTGATGAACAGCCAGGAACATGAAAATATATTAGTGTGCAGGTGTTTGACGGCAAAATGAGGAGAACTTGTTACATCTAACTTAAAATGCACATGACGAGCTTTTGCGTACAGCGAATGCCTAAAGAACGTGAGTATTTAAAACATATTTTGCTTTCGACACTTACCTCCTTTACCAAAGTCGTACCACAAGAAGTAAATGTGATTAGGAAGCATCAGCAAAGCAAAGACAATTACAACAACAGTGAGAATCTTCATTACTTTATGCGCTTCCTTTTCCTGGTCGCGCTGAAGGGTATCGTTTGAATACGACCCTTTGTCCTTGCGAAGATCGCGGCCAATTCTATCAGAACAAAAAGTGGAAGTTAGGTGTGCATTTAAGAGATGCACGCGTGGAGGAATTCGCGCACGGGAAAAACGCACGCGAGGAACTAAGACGCGTGGCGA
The DNA here is from genome assembly GCF_964200805.1 of Pocillopora damicornis. Classification (NCBI taxonomy): domain Eukaryota; kingdom Metazoa; phylum Cnidaria; class Anthozoa; order Scleractinia; family Pocilloporidae; genus Pocillopora; species Pocillopora damicornis. The sequence goes on from NC_142683.1 coordinate 1,019,589, forward strand.
AGTTGTTTCCAACCAAGTTTCGCTATGCGCGTTTTCTCGCGCGCTCCGCCATAAATTTTCCGGTTTTTCTGGCAGGTTAGGAGGAAGGCTAGACGAAAGGACGGAAGAAGGAAGGAAGAAGAGAGGAATAGATGGATTGACGGATTGACAGACGGTCGGACGTGCGGAGGAGTTAATAAATAGAGTGAATAATCAATTGCACCGTTCCTCTACCTTATATACGAGAGTCCAATGATGGATAACGGGACGACATACTGCAGAAGGAAGATCGAAATGGTATAACCGCCTGCGTTCAGCCCTTTTTCGTGGAAATATTCTTGGCAATCAGTACCAGCAGCGTTCATCTCCAAAACGGCAATGTATGGCGACACCAGAGCTAATGCAAAAACCCAAATTATGCCAATAACTTTCTTTGCGTCACGAGTCTGTAGCTGCGGACGGAGTGGATACACGACTGCCATGAACCTGTAGGTTAAAGTTAGGGTTAGGGACAACTGGAATGATTTTAATAAAGAAATGATATGTTCAGTTGTTTTTGCTGCTATTTATGCTTTGAAGCATTTGTGCTTGTGCGTGGAATACATGTAACTGCGCATCAAGAGGTTCCGCCTTGAATGAGCGCCATCCGCGAAGTGACAACAGCTTTATTTCGCCTTTTGCTTGTGGCAAGAAATATTTCGATCAGCTGGTGATTTTGCATGCAAATAAGACGAAAGCATTTTCTTAGTTCAGTTTTTGTTCTCCAATATTTCAGACTAAATATCATATCTTTAAATATTAATTCTTCGTGAAATCAATCAATACCGTCAACCGGTGTACAAAAACAACAAAATTCGCTTCAATTATTCGGGTAGCAAAACCTAAATGTAAAACAGAGCGTGAAAGGTTTGAAACAAAACGAGCTCAAAAAACACCACAAAATTCGTACCAATAATCTTAAAAACTTGTAATTTTTATATCCCCACAATTCGAGAAGTTTAACTTTGTTTCTCTTCGACTGTGACATGCAGTTTTAAAATGGGTCATATTTTCAGTTAAAACTGAATTCAATTCTATTCCAGCTACTGTTTCTTAGATCACAAATAATAAGACCATGACCGTCGTATAATCCCTTGTCGATAATTGTGCCCAAGCTCTGATTTTTGTTCTATGTTGATTTAAATATGAAATCAGCTTGTTCAGGGATATTCAAGGGTGAAGTTAGAAAACTGATAAGCTATGTTTGCCATGTTAGATCTAAATATTATCGATCACCGAGAAAAACGAATTATAATAAAAAACCTTAAAACAACCAATTCCATCAGTAAAGACAGATGGAATATTTCAACGCGTTCTCTAGCAGAGCTTAAAATATATTGTACCGATAACAAGACTACGTCGCCGAAGAGTCGCTGTTCATTGTTCTACAAGCGTTGGAACTCATTTTGTGATTTTTTTTTTTTCATTCACTGATTGATCATATATTTAATGCGTGTGGACACGAATTAGAAATCCGTTCCGTTTTTAATTTTCTTCAATTCTGCAAATGAATTTTTTTTATTCCTTTCATCGAGCAGGAACCACATGGATGTATGAAATAAAAACAAATAATTCCGTGTGTCCATTAATTGAGCTGTTTCTAAGTCACACTTACGATCGTCGCTTGTGTTTCCTGAGAAATGCATCTAGGCGATAACATGTAATTGTCACCGCATAGCGGATTAACTTTTCGCCTCGAGTAGCATTACGAGTAATCATCAATCTGGGTTGTTTATATTAAAGTCTCTAATCTGATCAGGAGATCCACTGTAAGAAAGAAACAATCTGATTGTGTATTTTGTAGCGATTTGAACATAATGTTGAATTTTTGCGCGGCGTGGGTTGGCCAAGTAAATGTAATAACTGCACCATGTTTGTGGGTCTCTGTACGTCAATGCAACGTGGGCGGACACGCTTTTTCAGGCGTAAAAATATGTTTAGGTTAATTTTGAGGCAAAAGTAATCTTTAGATCTTCCCTCCTACTGTATCAAAATTTTCAAACTTGAGAGGGAAAAAAATAGTGATTTAAAACTACCGGCAATCGGACTGCAAACGCGACGTTTACGCTTACGGCCAAAATGTATAAAACATTTGTTTTTGATATTGAAGGACGAGATTTAGGCACAGTACCTCGTGAAAATAATGCTCAGAAGCGTTCATTTGAATAGTTACACACCGGGTTTTCATCCACAGACCTAAACGTTACAATCACCTCGCACAGCAGAATAAACAGTATCACATCAAAGAACTCCTCAATAACTTTATTCAAACGTTTACCACAATAAACGGTGCCTCATGAACGTACTTCACAATATACTCGAGTCTCAATTGCTTCATTTTCATCAAAAAGGGTTTCAATTACAGATTTTTAAATAAAAAAAGGCATATTGTAGCCACAGAACTTACTATCGCACAGAAATATCTCTTAAGCAGATTAAAACATTTTCAGCAACGACTTTTAACAGTGCATAAACAATCATTTGCCCATTTTCAGCTTTCAGAAGTCGTAAATAGGTTTTTATCTATTGTTTTCCTAAGCCCTTAATGGACAGTCGCCGTGTAATTACTGTGATTACAATAAGCTGTTGAAAAGTCTCTTTACTTTGTAGTAGGACCGAATGATTAAAACCTCTTTTAGCTGACAAAAACAGTGACACTTCTTTAACAAGGAAAGTGCTGTTTGCTTTCAAAGTTCACCAACGGTAAATGCAATATTCAACTTATTCAGCATGAATGAATTAGCAAGGCAGGCCAAACACTTGGTGTGTATTCTTATCGTCTCCGAAAACAGTAGAAAACAATATGCATGTGGCAATGATGAGCCGAGAGGAAAACAGAAGGCCATTAATATATAAAATGAGCTCTCACTCCGTAAAATGCATGAAGATGTGTTCCCAAACTGGAGTAATATTCATTTAGGTATATGCTAGTTTTGTCAGCTGATTAAACTGTTTCCTTCTCATAAATCTAGCCAGCGCCCATTCATATTTCCGGTGTAAGAAAAAAAAAATCGTTTGACGTAAAAACAACATTTTATCGTTGAGATAAACGAAACCATACACTATTTGGCACTGCATTTTACCTTAAATCTAGGAAAAACACCACATGCGCCAGAATTTGGAATTATTTGACATTTCGTTTTATTTCAACAAAAAGTAAAGTGATTTCTCTCAATTTGAATTCGAGATGACCAAAAAAAAAGGTTCTACAACTGTAGGTGACCACAGGATTCATACACCCTTGACGCAGATCAAAGCGAATATCATTAATACGGAACATTCGCAGCTCGTTATCGGTCCAGTGGAATGAATCAATGCGAAAAAAACAAAAGAAAATAAACCCAACTTACCTATTCAGACTAATAGCTACAAGCGTGCCAACAGATGCTGTTGCTGCCATGGTTTGTAGAGGATAAATGAGTCTGCACATTACAGCTCCGTAAGGGAAATTTCCAGTTACAATCTCGCCGAAGTCAAAGGGAATGCAAATCAGTAACACGAAGAGATCACTCACGGCCAAGTTGAAGATGAAATAGTTTGTGACGTTTTTCATTTTTCGCTGACGACAAACTACCAAACAGACCAAAATGTTTCCAACAACACCAACGATAAAGATGATCACATAACACACGAGTCGAATGTAGTAAAATGAATCTTTGGGCATGTTGTTCAATCCGTCATTTGAACTGTCCCCCGTGAGATTATCTGTCATGATCAACGCGTTTCAACTCATCTGAGGAATGAATAAAGAACAAAAAAAATCAGCTTACTTTTAACTGTAGGTTTTTGAATCAGCAGCGCTAGCTTCTGCGCCGCGTCACAGATGCCCCTTGAGTTTGAAGAGCAATTTAGGATTACAAAAAATAAAAACTCGCCTAACTCATGTATTACTCATAAATCTAGACCTCGAAGTGTTTGGTAAAGTCGATGTGAAAGGGTAGAAAAGAACCGATTGAAAGTAAAACAATCTGATTTACCCATGATGACAAGATTTGACAAAAACCGTGTAAAATAGAAGCTCCACGAGCCGAATTTTCCTCAACAGTGTTGCTTCATAAAAGAAAACAATAACTTATTAAGTTTTAAGAGGTTGAAAAGACTGCTCACCAAAAATCTCTCTTGAATCTTAAGCTAAGTGGTCGTCGGTTGTGTGGTTTGACGGCTACACGTTGCTTATGACGATTATGTATCTACACTGAATTTCCTGTAATCCAAGAGCTGGTATAATTGACCACTGAAGCAGTGCGTCTAACGTAACTACTTTCCCTTGGCCGCAAATCATTATCAGGTTGTAGACGGAAAGGCGCTATTGTAATAGCGCAATTAATAGGGTCCACTTCATTATAAGGCCTTAAGACACATTAAACCTCTGCAGATACCCAGCTTCCGCTTTTGTTTTCGCGCGTTCTCCTGCTAAGCTTGCCAAGCTTGCTAAGCGATATTTTTTTTGTTTAAAGATGCCTGGGTGCGTTTTTAAACATAATAGTAATGTTGATCGGATTAAGGCCAATTTGTGTTTTACACGTTCACCGAGGTCCCTTTGTGGAGTATTTCATTTTGCGTTTCAATTAGCGCGTAACGAATTTGAATTAGATCGACTGTGAGTGAAAACAGCGTATCGTAAACGTACAACATCAAGGTTTGCTTTGACAAGCCCGCAAAAACACGAATCAACGGCTGGTTTAAAATTCTCAAAGGCCGAAACGAAACTAAAAAGAACTTAGCTCTAAAAATTATTTTCCTTATTTCAACTTGATAACGAGCATTTGTGGTAATTGTGTTGACCGGATCGTCAATTAGTAAAAGGAGGAAATAAAATCAATTCTGGAATCGCCCAACATGTATTATTTTAAACGAGGTCGAAAACAGCGAAGTGGGCGCTGCGGGCATCTTGAGTGCTCTTCAATTTGACAGGAAATCAGTTGTCGAAGTTAAAATCGTAGTGTATTTTAACGCAAATTTTGCCCAAAGCAACTGAGAATCACTTAAGGATGTGCTAATGGAAATTGACGCATTGAGAATTGTTGATGGAAATAAAAACACTACCGCTGTTACTTCCGCAAGCTTAGAGCGGAGGTCCTATTGAGTATTTTTAATTATCTCGTTAGCTTTGTACTAAATCTTTTCTGGGAACGAAGTATTTGAAGCCAGAAAATAACCGTATTAGGTAAAATAGAAATTGGCACTTGAGCAGAACGGACAAAATGGAAATAAACTATACACCTTGATCCTCGAAAATAACAGCGTATAATTAAGTTTTAAATGTCCAGAAAGGACATACTCCACCAGCAATTCTCTAAATGTTAATTGTGTATTTGTTAGAAATTCAGACGTACGCTGAGCGGAAAGGGCTATAATTCCATAACGAAAACATCCTTTCACGAGCACGTTCATACCGTTTTAAAGCAATATCATGACGATTTTGCCCCAAAATGATTTTCAGGTACAACTGCAATGCTGCCACTACAGAAAATCATATGTTTCAGGTGTAAAACTGTCGTTATCTAGAGATTAGCGTGATGAAGATGAAAAATCTGATAGAACTAAATTTCCGTTACGAACGCTCCTATGAAGATTGGTAGAAAGAGGGAAATTAGAAAAAAAAAAAAAAAGACTTAACCAGGGTGGTTTTCAATTTTTAGATTTGGACATGCACAAATTCTAACCAATTACTAAAAATTTTAGCGATAACTTCACAATGTGAGGAAACAACGCAGCCTACGACACAAATATGGCACAAATACTAAAAGATTGGATTTAATTGACAATAAGCATATTCTAAAAAAGTGGGCCGTGATCCGCTAAAAATTTCGTTTCTGCAACTTTCGGATTTCGAGGCAGTTTTTGTCATAAATAATCGCAATACAAAACACATTACTACATAGGTAGCTTTGAAAATAAAGCTTTGATGTTCTACAAAATTAAAAAATATATATCTCGAATTTCAAATCGCAGATGAAAGAATTCCTCAAATAACTGGCACAGAGGAATTAATTTCTGAAGAAAGAAAGCATTGATATTTATATCGATCGTGTAAGTTATTTCGGTCTCTTTAGAATTAAAGCATTTATGAAATACGATAAAAATTATGAGAGCTATGATTATGGCTGAAATTACAGTAGTTTGCCACTTTATCCCATAAACTGTTATCTAGCATTCTATCTTAAGCTTAAAGTGAAACCCCTGTTCGCCCAATTTCATCAGATGTTGTCCTGTGGATTAGTGAAAGGGGCAAAATAATCCTTCGAAGTGGGTTTCATTATTCAAGAAGATTACTGAAGAGTAGAAAAATACAACATTTGTCTCCGGGTTGATAATAGAGGAGGATACAGTACCTTATCTGATATTTAACCAAATTTACCTCAACTAATTCAATTTCACTCCTTCGACAAAACATTCCCCTCATTTCCGAAGCTGCCACAAAGATGTAAAAATTGGAACTTCGACGGTCAATTTTACGAGACGCTAACGAAATGCAAAAAAAAAAACGTATTTACAAATTGGACAATTTCCCAATTATCATAATCCGTGATAGTTTTTAAAAGCATATTGGAACAGTGTCTTAAGGCTACGAGAAATCATGTCACATTTCTCGAAAAAATATTTTATCTAGATCTCCGTACACAAAGTGTTGGCAACCAATAAATCACATTAAAATAAATATGTAGTTTTCTTCTTTTATCAAGAACTGTGACTTTAGGCTTCCATGCTAAATGCTCAGAGTACGTTGATCTTCGTTCAGCTGTTGTGTCGATGCCAACTACGTGCAAGCTAGCAACATCTGCTCGTCCAAATGAATTTTGCAAATTTGTATTTTGTGATATGAACATAACTTTAGATCTAGCCGAAAAAATTCAAATATGTGGATAACAATCGAGATCAACCTCTGGATGAAAGCCAAGTTCACAATCTACTTTCAGAGTTAAATTTCTTAAACACATTATTTCAAGATACTTCGTTTGGTGTACCTTTTTTAACCAGTCAAGTTCTGTTTGTTCAAGCTATTGCTACTCTAAAAATCACTAACTTTTTCTTTTAGTTTTCATGCGACGAAGACTACAATTTCTATGAAAATATTTCAAAAATTACAACCCTGCTTAAATTTTCACAATGTCTCTCTTATTCTCCCACACAGTGCTGGACATGAGCCAAATTTGAGGTTGAAAACGTCATAACGAAAAAAACCTATTAATATAAGAAACATTTAACTTCTTAGGTGACAAGTATTTTAATCTAATCTTTCCTTGTGTACTATTCCCATATAGCTGAAAACAAACGTTTTAAGATTTCAAAATTTTTAGAGTCGATAGCTTTTATGCGTAAATAAAACGTTAGCTTTTAAACTCTGTACGGTGGTCGATGTAAATTATAAACACAGTTTATAAAACCAAATTATTTAGTTATTAAGCAGTTGTAAATACTGCTAGGCACTGTAAATATTAAAAGTTTTCTGTTTTGTATTGTTTAAATTTTTTTCTGTTACTTCTGTCATAGTTTAGTTTTGCGACCATTGTAAGTTATGTGACCATGGTAAGCAGCGTATATGCTGTGTTGTAGGGTACGACTCGTTTGATTCCGTACATGTATTTTATCGGAAACGTTTACAAAATGAAATAAAATCAACAAATTAACTATAACTTAGAGAAAAAAGGACCAAATTGAATATAATAATAGGAATAAAATATGTGTAGGTTATACACTTAGTTCTTCGTAAACTCAAAGTTGATCTGCTGACTATGGGGTATGTTGAGTTTTGTTATGGAGTTGTTCAAAACTATGACAATTTTGAAGGATTAATACTTGTTACAGAAACTAAAATATCATTCGAGTTTTCATCAAATTTGCTGACACTTGAATTTTAATACCAACAAAAATAAAAACAAAACAAAGCAAATCATGACAACTAAAAAACACATTCCAAATAGTAATAGTGTAAATTCAATTCACGTTCAACGATACACCTTTCAATACATTTTTCTTCTAAAATCCGTTCAAAAATGGAATAGTGAAAAAGACCCTAAAAAAAAAACAGATCAGCAGGCCATAGCTCATTCCACTTGTAAAACTGAAATATTTTTTCTTTAGTTTAGATCACAGTTTTCATGTCCACTTTCAATTTTTTAACTGCCTCGGAGAGCCTTTGAAACCAATGTTTAATCGACGGAAATTCCGCTATATAATGCAAAAAACGAACATAAATTCACTATTTATATTACTGAAAGCAATATATATCCAGCGATTTGGGGAAAAATTTCAACTGTTGTATATAATGGGAAAATAGAACAAAATGTTGTCTAGCACACGTACAACTGTAATCTTTGAGAAGCATTACAAACGACCAGTTCGGCGGCAGATCATGAGCGTCATTTCTGATATCTTTCGACAAGAACTAGATTAAGTTTTAAATTGTGATTTCTCTCACCTCAAAGGACACAACCTACTCAGAGTAAAGGTACCCTTTTGACGGCTGCTCTGTGCGTCGGAGACAAGCCCTAACTCAAAAAGTGACGTACGGACTACCGAACAAGATAGATATTAAACGACTTCTACAAACAGGATTTGGCGCAAGAGATCTTTCCGTCGTCGCTGTTTTATTTATTCAACATCTGCCTACTTGTACATGTACGTTCGTTTTTAATTCGAGCGTAATGATCAAATTAGAATAAGCACAACATGCACACGCACGAATGTAATTGGATTGAATGACGTTCGTCTGTAACCTATTCAAATGTCTTCGTTATTACCAACAAGAATAAACACAACAACACGTGGGAATCTTTGGCGGAAATACCGATTTCATCTGCGTGTTATCGTAAACTATTTTTTAATTAAGAAGGAGAAAAAAATACACCTCTTTGGTTATTTAAGGTAGGTCGGTATTCTGTTTTGGAACATAAAAACAAGTGTTTTCATCGAAAGATCAAAAGGTTATTCGCGGCATGACGAAAATAACCATAAGGTACAAGGTTTTTATTGGCTACGGGATTAACTCAACTACGGTTTTCACGTCAGGGCGCGTATGCTGAACAAAAAACAGGAAGCACTTTCCGATGACTTTCAAGTAAGAGGCCTTCGACGAAGCTAGTTTTCTAAAATTGCATGGGCAATATTCGTGTTTCGAAAGTAAACACAAGTCAATATTTCTCTGAATAAGTTGAAATTTCCATGTTTCAGTCAAGATGCTTGGCAGGAATAAGACCGCTGCACTAATATCTATGGATCGAAGTTGGGTGCCAACAAGGTGTTTGCACCCAATTTATTCTGGGCGCACAGTTTTGAAGCAATGGAAAGATATGCTTGGCAATTGACGAAGAAGTTGAGTATTAAATTGAAATTACTTCGATTAAGTCTGTTTAGAAAAATCAGAATATGAGTAGATTACAACCGCAGAATCAACGCGGATGAGCTTTCATTTAAAAACTCCCGTAAGAGAAACGGTTTCAGAAGCAGAAACTTAAATACACTTCGCTTACATCTTTTACATATCTTGTAATGTTTTCAATTTGCAGTAAAAATGTGATTAAACAGATGGTGATAAGCATACCTTTTTCTTCTCGGGAAAACTCGATTCTGAACGTGCATGTCAGATGGGCACCAAATTGCTCATGGCTGGGAAAAATATCTTCTTATTCTATTGATTTGTTTCGCAGAATGATCCAGAATTAGCAGAGAGGTTAAGCAAATTAAATCTACCGAAACGACAAGGTTGGAAACAAATGCATCACGCTGTTGTTTGTATGCTATCTATGTACACATGTTGATTTTACCGCCAGATAATCAAAGAAAGCTTCGACCAAGAGCAAACGTTTTGACAAATTATACCTGTCAAAGGTTTCATTTTGATTTCTGAATCCGTTTTTCATATTTGGCTGCGTAAACGAAAACCATCAGCTGAATCGAATCGAGATTACCACGAACGGGATCATGATCTACCTCCGGTAATTTGTCAAGACTTCGATTTCTCTTGCATTCAAGAGAGACGCTTTAATAGACTCTTCTTTCTTTGTCGTATTTGCTTAATTGCAACAATGATTCGGCCATTTTTTTTTTAATTGCTGTGTTGTGAACGAGACAGTTCAAATACTCCCATTGGATTTTTCTTTAAAAAAAGGCTCACGAGCACAATTGTTAACCTAAAAGAATATTCCTTTTCTCTAAAATTTAATTTTCATAGACCATTTCCTCCGTTTCTTCCCAAATTGACACAAAGTTGCGACAAATCAGCATAGAGTTCGCGATGTTGGGTAGTTAAGGGTACAATTTACTGGCGCTGGTTTGTCTGAACAGAGAACGACCATTAAATCTATTTTAAGGACGCTGGTAGTTTTTTACTAAGTTCATTAACTGAAAGTTCGAATATATTTAACCTTGTGTCTTAGATTAAACAAAAATTTAGACAAAAATCCTTGTCAATATGGTCGAACGAGCTATAATTTTTATGGACGAGCTCATTAAGAGAGTTTATCGATGTACTTTACAAATTCGGATCGAATGAGGCCATATATGTTCTTCTCAGCTAAGCGGATGAGTTTTCCAAATGTTTACACAATATTGTTAAAGTGAAAGTTTCAAACAAAGAAACGTACACTCGAGATAAAGATAAATTCCGCGCCAAAGAACTTCCAAAAGCTATCATCTGGTACCCAAACTCCTTAAACCTGTTGATGGTAGATTCTCTAACTATACAGAGAACGTTATTACTTCACATTTTAAAAGAATTACACAGAACACCAGCACAAGTTTAGACTGAAATTAAATTTCACTGTCGACTAAAAGTTTCGCGAATGACGCAGCTGAAAAAAGGTGCTTGTTAACCTGCACATTTTTTCAAATATTTCCCAAGATGTTTAACAGACATCAATTAAGGAAATCATCAACAAAACGAGCACAACAACATCTTACCTTTAGTAAAGTGAACGAAATAAAATCGCGAAAAATCCGTTATGGTCACTTAAATGGCCTCGTTAAATTCACAAAATCCTCCTTGGGAGTCGAAGTTGCCAATTGACTTAAGTTGCAGTTTTAATGAATCGAAAAAAAGGGGTCTGGTAAGACTTGTTATGGCCCTAATGTGAATAGAACGAGAAAAGACTTGACCAGATCTGCTTTGACTCTTCAGTTCCGCCGGCAACAACGTATGCAAATTGTGTCTTAATGGTCGAGTGGAAGAACAATTACAGACGACTACCAAGTGATTTTCTGTATATTTTTTTAGCATATGAGCCACGCGGAGTGAAAAATAGTTTACGAGCGCGAATTTCCTGTTCCTAAATAGAGACAATTAATATTTTACATCTGTTTAAATAGGGTTCACTTCTATAACTGGTCTGGAAAGGTTTCTAAATGATAGATTTGTAAGAGTGAAAGACACAAATAGTAATTGTGGCTTTCATTTTATACATTCGACACAGGTCATTAACGAGTTTACAAGGCTATTCTTCGCCGTAGGGAAGCTGTCATCTTTATTTTACGTCTACGCAAAAGTCAAGACCTCGATGTCAAAAATGAACGAATTTCCATAATAAAATGAAACTTTGAAGTTGTTTGCTCACTGTAGCAAATACTCCATTAGTTTTATCCCAAAACTTGAGTCCTCCTTTGATTTCGTAACCCCCAGGGTCAATGTATTAAAGAATTGCACATCTGTTCACCTGTCACTTAAGTATTAAAAGTGAGGTGAGCTCATTCAACATTAATTTGACACTTGAAAGCCCGCAATACGAAGTGCATATGATAATAACAAACGCAAAGCTAACGTCACAAACGATGTAAAGCGTTTGACGCAAAATATTCAGGGTTGCGTTCGGTAATTTTATCATGCACATGCAAACACAAAGAAAACCAAGAGAATCACAGGTAATAAAACCATTTTAAAATTCATACTACGTCTTTCGAGCGCCGAAAAACACTCTCTGGCCAAATTGTTTACTTTAAAGGAAACAATTATATGATCATAGCAAAGAATACAAAATTTCAGCTTTTAGGAAAAAGGCAAAAATTAGATTCCATAGTTCCCAAGACAGTTCCTCGTTTTACGTTTCACTATGACAGTAATTTGCTTGTTCTTTTCATTTGTTTCCGGTGTCTGTTTGAAAACGCAGAGCACACTGTCTTTAATTAAGCACGTACAACACTTCAAGTAACGCATGCCTCATATGGAATATTAATGCACTACGATGTTAAATTCTCAAGACCCCCCGGTAGGTCTCCTTTTGAATTTCTTATCTTTCTGCTTTCAAGAAGAAATGGTGTCGTCTCGTCTTTTCAATGTTTTGTCGTCCGCCCTCACTAAAAGAAATTAATCGCTAAAAATGCTCTGGAACATGTCAGCATTTCCACTACCGCCACGTCTTACTTGCAAGTTTTTTTTTTTCATTGCAGAAACAAGATTAAATTGAATCCAAAGCTTTGTGTTTTTTTTTCAACTCACCTTGAGACCCTTCAGAGGGCAAGGCGAGACATAACATCACAGGGAGGGGGGGGGGGGGGGAAGAAATAACCGCGGGACACCCAGACATCAGTCCATATGGCCACGCCGAGGACACGCAATTTATTTCAGTATTGATCAACTGGTAATTGGATTGCCTCGAATATCACATGAATGGCGTAAAACTGTAGACGAACTCAAATGAAACAAGCGCGCACTCAAAAAAAGGTGGGCATGTGTAAATAGAAAGAAAAAACGGAGGCATATTGCGACGGATCGAACTCTGAACTGAAGGAGAAAGAAGATGGACTGCACTTTGTTCGGTTGAAGAAGTGACATGTGTGAACTCCCATTAATACTTAATGATAAACGGCAAAAATGTTCTATCTGCCAATCGACGCAACACTGCTCTTCCTTTAGAAACTGCTAACTTAAAAAAAACATCTTTCAATTTGTTCGAAAGGTTTCAGTGTTCCTTGTAATGTAGCCGTGGCTATGTTTGCTGAAAAATGAACACTTTTGTGCTGATCTTTGGAAGTTAAAGCTTGTAGGTAAATAGTCAGTGCCCCCTTAAAATACCGCAACCTCGCGTTCTTAATGAGGGAATGTTTTGGGACTTTTTAAATTTCAGAAATACTGACAAACATACCATTACCTAGAAATGTGTTCACTAATTTTGAATTTCCTCACTACTGAAAACATGATGTCGTCATCTACCCATCGCCTTTTCTGTCGCACATGTTTTTAAGGAATAAATTATTTAACTTTTTTTTCAGCAATCGTTAATAAAATAAGGACTAAGGAGATGAAGTTTCTCAATTGTTATAGTTGATCATGGACTTAAAATTGAGTTGGGATATTTTCAAATTTTTGGTTGGTTATTTTTTGGAAAGTTTTGGGATCGATTAAAATATGCACAATATCTGACCCTAAATCTTATCCACAGATTGCAAATTGATACTACTTGCAATGTCTAAGCACGTTTAACCTTGGCGCGTCGAGGTCACACCCAAGGTCAGAGAAACAAGTATCATCAACAAGGGTTATTCTAGAAATTGGCGAAACGGAAACGAAACGGAAAGACACAAAACTTTAGAACAAAATCTTCCAAATCGGCACTCTCGATCCCCATGGTATCAACGAGCACTTTTCATTCGACTTATTACTTCTTTTTTTCTTGTCACAATATTCCCACCAATAGCGTAGCTCCATTTTCTGCCCATAAACCCACACACAACCCACAACTTCCACCCACGCAGCAACACAGTTTCTTTAGAAGCTTACTCCCTGTACTCTAGAAATTGGCCGAAGAGGGCTCAGTGGGTCCCCTTCCTTCATTTTAGGGGGGCCCTTTGCAAGAAAGGGAGTAAGATAAGGGGCCGAAATAGGAGGCTCCCAAAGAGGTCTTTGCGTATATGGATGTTTGTCCGCAGACATTATCTGTTCCAAGATAGAGGCTACTGTGTTTATTATCCTTCAAATATTCTCCAACGAGCGTGAAAAATTGTGAACGAACAGCTGACTGAATGAAGCGTGAGATGTGTTTTTTGAGTGTTCTCTGATACAAACTTTATGAACAAAAAAATATCTCCCTTCTTCTGTAACAACCACAAAACGCTTTCTCATCTTGAAATGAATTTTTGAAAGAAGACTTATCGTAACGGACGGAAGTTTTGAAAATTGGGTGATATCACTTGGGTGATATTCTCGGATATCACCCAGTGTTAGCTGCGGGATATTCGATCACATGCCGCGTTTAGACCCATCGCGCACGCTCAAACATATTAGATGGATCGTAAATATATATATGTAAATGAAGTTTTACATAGCAGCTTTCATATCAATCTTGTTTTCTGTTATGCTAGCGAATTCTTTCCCAAAATACAAACACAGTTACGCTTAGACTTTTTTTTTATGCGACAATTTCTTTCGACTAACGGAAATCCCGCAAAGCTGTGCGCTAACATCAACTTTGTGTTTAAAACATCAAAGAATTGAAGTTAATGTCCTTTCCTCGTGTTATTTCAGAAACGGGTGGCTCGTTTGAAATAAGACAACCATCAGTATTTTTATGAATTGCTTCTAACAAATTGATATACTTTTCTTAACGAAAACGTATTTTATTTCGAATCTATTCAATTCTGCCTTGGAAATATTCAGAAATTTATTCATTTTCATAGCTTCTCCTTTTTTTTCCATTTTCACAAAATAATTCTATCAGCGAAAAGCTGTAGCTGGTACGCTGGAATCTGATAATATACGATGTAAAAATATTACTTCAAACTAAGAACCGTATTATAATTCTGTCATCCATGAAAGGCTAGCTTATTTTTGCCTGAGGCTTTTCTGTTGAAATGAAGCAACCCGAACGTCAAGATTTATCTCGCCTCACACGAATGATAAATCTGAAGAATTTTACCATAAAATTCTATTACTGGCCTGTGAACTCGGAGACGGGTAACTGTGACGGATAAAACATTAAAAAAAATAAAAAGCTAAAGAGATATCGAACGCTTAAGTCGATTTCCTTTCGATGACAATCGATGACAAAAAATTCTTGCAGCTCACTTCACAATCGTGGCTTGACTGGATTTTGGTTCTATCCGAACATTTAAAATCAAACGACAGTTCCTTTTTCTAATTTTTTTTTGTTTTATTTTTGCGGCACACTGAAAAAATCTGAAAAAGAAAGTTAATGATACTTTTCGCGATACAGAATTTCATTGGTAAAGCCCTCTTTAAGAGAAGGAAAAAAAAGGGGAAAGATATCTAATTTAATTTAGTAGACACCAATGATTTTGAAAGCATTATGAGAACTGCTCACATTTCTGTTTCTTGGAAATTTAGTTCAGTTTGAATATGAGCATTTTAATTTGCAGTGTGCTCTCAGTGCGCGCACCGCAACACATGGTTTTGGTATCACATTTGACTTTTTAAGGATAGTTATCTATCTTTCGTCGAAATGTTTTTCAAAATACCAAGTATTCAAATTAGCGAATAAGATCATCAACATCAAGGATATTTACAACAATACTGTATCCATAAGTCAATAATGTACGAAAGTAAGGGATAAAACAGAAGACATTTACTAGCCAATAGCTATAATCTATGTCTTTGTGAACAACTGACAGCTGATCTGAGCATCTATCGATGTGAAAGTAACAATTCATGCTTTTACCTTTGGCGATGAAAATCACTGGTTGACGATTCGCTTGGAAATGAAGGAAAATCACTTGCCTTGGCCCATTTATTCCGCGATCAATTTAGACAAAAGCTGTTCGGTTTCCATGTAATTGTCAATATTGCAAAAACTTAGGCATACAACAAAACTCATGGACATCGGAAAATCTTTGAACATTTCAACACCCTCTTGCTTTCGGCGGATGTCAGTTTTACCTTCAGCTGCTTATAAATGTTATGATTATTTGCTTATTCCGAGTTCGCAGAAAATTAAAAGTTTCCTCTAGCAAAATTATCACTATGACTCATGTCTGGCACAAAGCAATTGACACAACGCTAATATCACAATTATTTTAACAACCAAATGAAGGTGACTGCACGGGCGAAATGAAAAATATCTGTATAAATATAGTTTTAATTACTGATTCTCATGGATAAATTAAAATGTTTTCTAGTTAAAGAAAGATTCACATGATGAAAATTTTGTCTCGTCGAGAACATAATTAAAACAAAGATCAGACAATAAAGCTCATATCGAAATTTTCCAGTTGATGCAATCATCTTCTTTTGAATTTATCTATTTTGGTTTTCACAAGCACGTTAATGGATGGATCCATCTTTAACGACCTGCATTTTCTGGACGGTCTTCTTTAAAAAGATCGTCCAACCCATTGTTTGACTGTAAATATCATTGACAATGAGGAATGTAATCAAAGACGATTTATGACCATTTGCGAGGATGCTATTGTTGTGTCGCAAAAATTATGTACAAAATATATTGCAGCCTTCTAATAAAACGTAAAAAGGCTTTAAATCGATGTAAAACAACGCTATGGCATCTCACTTACTAAAAGTCACTCCAGAAGTTTCCACAACTTTGTTGAACATGAAGAGAACGATTTTTTTAAAGAGGAAATCAGTAACCAAATAGGTACATAGAACATCTTGGAAATTTCACATAGAATCCTATTGTAAACTTATGTCTTTTGAAATCCTCCTCATTGTTGTCGCAATCTGCATTTATGTTACTATAGCAACAATTCATATATTGCTAAAAACGTGTAGATTGAATTCAATTTACTGACAAAAATCGAAACTCAACCAGAAGCTTGCAACCGTTAATTTTCCAAGACACGCAAAAAATTCGATTGAACTTTCATTGCAAAAGTAACGCAGAACATTAATAGCAAAAGCAGTTTTAAAAAATTAACGTCTCCCGACAGCCATATGAATGGGACGATCTCATATCAACTCTACTTAATATATCATATCACAATTTATCCAGCTGTATTTATAATTTAATGAATGGTTTAAAATTCAACAATAGATGTATTTTGATGAGAGTACTAGACGATCGACAAAAATTTTCCAACGAATTACCCATGGCAAAATTTTAATTAGAAAACTCTAGAAAATTAGGATAGGTAAAACTTTTTTTTTTTTTCAAACAGGCTGTAAAAAAACATCGAAAAAAAATAAACGTGTATCCCCCAATATGAAACTAATAA
This sequence comes from Pocillopora damicornis, assembly GCF_964200805.1. Lineage (NCBI taxonomy): Eukaryota > Metazoa > Cnidaria > Anthozoa > Scleractinia > Pocilloporidae > Pocillopora > Pocillopora damicornis. Next base: position 1,036,722 of record NC_142683.1, read on the forward strand.
GGCAGTTCGACCACAAAAAACCAATTTTCCAACTATTGTGACTTCACAAATATTATTTTTAATGTGTTCAATTTTACATAAAAGAAAACTGAGTAGGGACGAACCCTCGGGGTAAAGGTTTAATTTCTGAAGTAATTATTTTCACTTAAGTCAAACCCCCAATATTATGAACAGATTTTTTAAACACGAATCTATGATATGTGGGATGAAAATGAAATGTGATACTATTGAACATAGTAAACTAAAGTATAAGCTCGAAGAAAATACTCACAGCTTTCGACAATGTATCACCACTAATAAAGAAAGCTTTGAAGTTTTGTCATTCGCATCACACCATGATTTTTATGATAACAAAGCACTGCACCTTTTACAGGCCAGGTGAAGATAAGTTTTACTTTAGAGCTTAATGGGTTTCAAGAACTGAGTTTTCCACTAGTTCAATTGTCTCCAAAAATCACCGTAAATTTGTTGCCAAATTGTAAGAGGTGTTATTGCCCTCTGGAAATCATCGTAGACCAGGAACGAGAAATTTGGCACGAAGACGAGAGAAGTTACATGGTTCAGTTGTCTCTTCAGAAATCATTGCTAATTAGTTAATAAATTCTAAGTGTAAATGCCATCTGGAGAATACAGAAAGAAGAAAAATGGGAGAACAACGAGTTATGTGTGGAAGAAAATGTTAATTAAAGCCCGCCATGGACTCAAACTGCGATGTTTCCACAAAGCTTCAATTCATTGATATGTCTAACGCTGTACAGGCGTCGGATTTTAATACATTGACGAACAAATTAGGATCAATTTCCAACACTTGAAATTTAAGTATTAAATCATTTCACGTACAACAAACGTAACTTGTTTTCATCAATAAACAGCGATCTGTTCAAATCCTGATGACAAAATAAATTTAAGGGTGCAAAAATTATCCTCTTTAAGTCATGATATTATAGCGTTGGTTCGGTGACTACATTCGAGTGCTTTGATAATTATTTGCAATGTTCATAATTTTTTATAAAGTAAATTAACAACTTCTTGGAATCGCTCAACGATTTTCGTCAAGTTTCACAAATCCCCACCCTCGTTCAACGGAGTGAGCATATCTCGTTTTGAGTTCAAAAGAAGATGGACGTTAAGAAAAACCGATGTGTCTCGCTGTGGGTAAAGCACTTGAACTGCTGTCCTTTTAATCAATTTTAGCATCTTTTTGAAGTTTTTTTTTAAATTTTCACCAAAGTAAATACGGTCAAGGGAGGCGCCTTATACATAATTAAGCACGCAACATAGGAAAGCGAAACTTGCATGATAATTCTTAAGCCGTAAAATTGTTGCTTTCTTTGTGTGAACTTTGAATGACGATTGCATTTAGAGCTTAAAAATCTCACCAAGTCCAAAAACGGAAAGTGGTTTTATTTTTCACGGCTTTTTCGCTCCAGTGTTTTTAAGCTAATTCATTATAAGCAGAGACAATGAAACTTTTAATCCCCGGGTGTCAGCTTAACGTGAATTGTTGTGGAGGATTACGACAAATTGTGTAAAACTGAAAAAACACGTGTATAATTTGTGGGTAAAAGTTCCTTCTGTGTGAACCTAATCTCGGTTCTTAGAGAAGGAAACAAAAATTTTTCATGAAAATCTTATAAAATTCGTAACATGCAATGAAATGAAATTGAATCCAATCCTTAGTTCTTTAAGTCTATAATTACCACTTACGCTAATCGTTTAAACTTCCTGATCAACACATGTGCTCCAGAGTGACAAAAACCTTAATGACTAGCTTTGGGGTTAAGCGACTACACATGATAATCAAGTTTCAATCATAATCTTTTGACTTAAAAAAGTCGATTAGTTCAATATTGCGTACGTGCATCGTTGTCCGCGTACTTGAATACAACCACGTCTCTATAATGTTGTTGAGACTATAAAAATTCTTTTAACGTAAACATGTTTTGCGGCTGGTCACAAGTATTGGACTTACCACCGATGTCAAAGTACTAAATGGGTTCAGCTGTCTGCAAGGAGCTTTTATTTCTTTTCCGTGCAATTGAGCGGGGAGACACCTCGCCTGACTAGAAGCATCTCAACAGTGTAATTTAAAAATGAAAAGTGTTTGATGTCAAAACAAATTAAACCACACGGGGTCTTAACCTGGTAAAGGCAATAATTACCCATTGCCTAAAATCCTTTCAATTACTAAAACAAGTTGCAGGCAAAAAAGAGACAAGACTTACCGAGATCCCTCCCTCAGATTTTGCAGGAGATGGGTTTTCATTTAACTAGACTTTTCAAGTTTAATTACAGATTATTTAGAAATTTTCTATCTGTTAATCAAAGGCGACAACTGGTCGTAAAATAATTAGCGAATATTTTTACATGTGGCGACTTCAAGGCGGCATATTTCCTTATCTCATGCTAGTAACCAAGTAAACAATTGTAAAATATCAGTCGGGGAAATAAGTGAAATATAAGATTTACTTGAAAGGCATGTAAGTGACATGGGTTGAAATACGACAATTTTTTTTTATCACAGACGAAGAGAGATTTTTGTACAACCAACAGAAACTTCGATACCCAACGAAAATGTATCTTTCCCTTTTTGGTAAAAGAAAATGTAATTAAAAACCCAGCAAGACACAAGAAAACGAGGAAACTTTGCATCTGAGATTTAACATAAATATTAGGAAAAAACAGCGTTCTGAAGAACTTTACTAAAGGTCGGAAAAAAGGTTTGGATAAAAACGCGCTTATATTTTCCGAAAAAGTCGGGGACCCATCATATTAAGGTTTCTAACCTCTTGACAAACAGTTGAAGCGTAAAATTCCCTAAGGATCGGCACAGCGTGAAACTTTTCTAAAAAGCGCCAATATTTGAAGATACAGAATAAATCAATGAATAAGTCAATGATAACATGTCGTTTTTTGTTTAAATAATCAAAAGAACTAATATTTAAAGTAAAAAATATACCCACCGAATGTCCTCGCATGTGTTAATTCCAGAGCTCAATGGTTGACTGTTTTTCTTTCCTATCGCGCTCAGGAAAACCTTGTAGCACCGCCAAACCTCTTAAGTGGATTTGATTGGTTCTCGCAGCCACCAATGAAACTTCCAGAAGGAGTGTGGTTGCCAACCTTCAATAAATCACCCAAGAACGTTTCAGTAATGTTTTAATCACGTTGTGTACGTTGAAAGAAAGTGTCTTAATTTTTCGGTGTAAACGAAAACCTCGCACGATAACTGCAAAATTATGATATCAATGAAACTATTTACTTATTTAGCATTCTGGTGAAAGAGCAGTTTCTTAACTCAGCAAAAATCGTCTGTATTTGTAAAGCCTAAAAGTGTCATTGAAGCAGTAATATATTTCTGTTTAGAGAGAATACTCGTATGAGCATCTGCAACATTCCCCTGGAAACCTGCCGGAGGAAAACTGCGTGGGAAAAATCTTAAATATTATCTGTTTAGACCAAATATTAAAAATAAGGCGTGTAAAAACTCGGAGAAATGAAGGATTACAATTAATCTCCTTAACTTTAAACTGCTGGGTCTACCATGCCCCAGACAGTGCCTTATTGCGTGTTTGTCATGAAAATGTTTTCGTAAAAGCAAGGTGTTTTCATTAAGCAGCAATATGTAGCATTCAAAAAGTCTTGGAATTGATGTATTATTTTTGACATGACAAGTGGACTGAGTAAGTCGTAGAAGTCAAGTATGGACTTCAAAGCATATTAAATATGAACATACACAGTAATTGCTTACTGCGTTTTAAAAATATTCACTTATAATGTGCTCAAATTTAAAATAACTTATGTTCGGTTTATTGCTTTTTCACTTGGGATAAAAAAATCACGGAGTTAATTTTTAAAGGAACACACTTTTCGAAAATAATCTTGTTTATCTGATTCGAATTGGACGGAAAATTAAGTAAGAGCGTACTTTTACAAATAATATAACAAACACTTTGATCTCAAAACTACTTGAAAAGTGACGTGAAGCAATAAATATTTGCTTTCGCGCACGCTATGTGATGAACCGTTTTTTATACCTGTTTCATTCAGCTCAAAATCCCACACAAGCAACTTATGGCGTCAAAATGGAACATCAATCAGTCTTGAACGGAATTTATCCGAGTTTCCCTCTCTTAGTTGCAACGAAATACTTGTAAAATCCACAAGCGCTTTCCATTATGAATTCAATACACGTTTCACTAATGTTTATAGAGCCAGTGATGAACTACAAAAAAAGAAAAAAAAATCCGTCCTGTATTCATTTGGAAAAAAACAGATGCCCTGCACAGAAATGGTTTTTCATCTCGTTATGATTTGTGTTTTGTTATTTATGGCAAATGCGGTTTCCTTGCGTGGTGAATTTTGCATTTTAGACGAACCACAATCTGTCTGTGATGTGTTTACACTTTACAGACAACACGCTACCTTTGCCATTATATGGACACAAAGAAACTGTTCTCAAAAACTGTTAACGAGTCCAATTGTACTACATCGTACAGAATTCTACCGGCTGCCAAAAACACCCACACTCGATCCAAATCTAAGCCCCTCCAGATTTTAAAAAAAATGTTAATCGTTTATTGTCTGTCTCTAGAAGTTTTTGCAGCCGCAACACAAATACATAGGCAATACAAAATTTATAAGTTAATAGCACCCAGCACATCATTTTGTACAGTCAGTGCAGAAGGCTAAAATTCCCATTCTTCTACCACCTCTTAAAAGCGACACTTAGAATAATCCTCTCTCGCACCTGCGCTCTAATTCCAGGTTTTTAATTAGTTTGCACATTCCGTCTCGAAAATCAAGTCATAAAATGAAAATGACATTTCTAGTTGTTCTTGAATAAAGAGAAATATCCAACTTTCAACTAAATAGTGTATGACTAAACTGCCTTCTGTGGGTTGCAATTATGCAAAACGAAACCTGCTCCCAACTGAGAGAAATAAAGAATAAAAAAAACCCTGCGAGGTAAAAAAAAAATACTACGATAAGATCGTTCAGTAAATTGATTTCTATACAACAAGTTCGTCTTCATGAAAATGCTTAAAAATTAATTAAATGATGAAAAATATTTCAACTCGACACTAGATATTGAAAGATATTATTCGAAATTTCCTAGCAACAATTCGGGTATGATTGCGCATGTACAATGAGCCCGCATTACAATTTAACTCTTTTAACTCCTAAGATCTGATGGTCAGTTCTCCCCTCTAGCTGCTACATATTTCCCACATTTCCTTGTAAATGAGTTACGAGAATTTGGTGGTAGATCTAGATAACAACTTCTATCTGATAAGTTTGAGTATTCACATGACCTTTTCGCTGGATATTGTTTCGCTATTACAGGGAAAAGTTACATGTTAATCGCTTCCAGGAGCTAAAGGGTTAAAGGTGATCAATTTAGGAAGACTTTGAACGGACTGGATGCTTACTTCTCGTTTCAATGAACTCCAGTTTGGTTTTTGTGGCCGGGTTTTGATCACGTTTCCTTGTGGTTATTGCACCCGAGTTGGTTAGCCTGTGGTTAACCCTTACTTTACAGTTAGGTGAGCATTTTATGATGGGTTCCCGTACTAAACAGAAAAGTGTAGCAAAGATTATCATACAAGTAACTCATTTCTGAACCATTTCCACACTGCAAAAATGTTAGTGCAAACTAGTTTTAATTGGCACAACTACTAGAGAAATAAACTAATGTTTTCATTTATATACATAATAATTATTGGCCGGAATATTGATTATTTAACTCAATGATTTAAAGTGCGTATTTACCTGTAAACCAGTTGCTTAAATAGGTGTTAATGTATGCATGTCTAAAACCGAATTCTCCTTTCCTGCCCTAATACACCTCCTTGTAAGGTAACACAAAGAAGTTTTTGTCCCATCAGGATATGAACATCCAGCTGATGAGTGTTTCCATTCTCATTAACTGTTTCCTAGATAATGTATTGATATTGTAAGGAGAAATTACAGCTTAATCTCTTTAAACCGGCCGACCAAATCGATACAACTTATTAAAAATGGTTGCCGCGGATAAAAATTTAAACTGAGGCTTTTCAGTCGTGCCTCTATCAAATATCGACGATTTATTACACAGGTATTCATGAAATAGCAGAGTCTCTTCTTTTTCAAAAACAAAGCATCTTTAGGTGGCATTTACATCATCACTTGAAAAGATAACAACGTGTCCGCACTAACTGGGTTTATCAACATGGCGGTTTTACTCATCTTGAAGCCTCCTTTTTTTGCGGTAATATACGACCTTTTAGAGGTTCAATTATCCTTTTTCATTAAGAGAAAAACATCTTCCATTTGAGAAACTGTTTCATTTCTATCTTGGAATTTGAAGTAAATTTTCTGCGGGTTGAGTTCGCAAGCAACCTGCATGATCTTTGCATTCAGAGCTTAAAGGGCATGTAAACCCAAAAATACATGTTTTTCTTATACTATGTAAAAAGTGGCGTAGAATACAAATTTGAAATTAGTTTTGTCCAATTCGACTTATTTTAGGAGAAAATCGGCATTTTCAACTGAAATTCCATTTCCGGTAAAAACAATAACGAGAAGTCGTGACGTAAGCGGTGGAACCAAAATATTGCGCAACACATATTCCCCAGTAGAACTGGTGTGGGAGTTCGTGTAAGTAGCGGTAGTTCGGAAGATGTTTTTTCAGAAGATAGCGACTCGAATGCCTTAAGCTTAGTACATGACAGCGCTGGGGATAATCCAGAATCTTCAGGAGAGTCTAGACCACGTCCTTAACAATATGAGCCGCGTAGGGTTCACCGAAGCGATCCGCACGAAGACAGTACAGAACATGTCGACAGCGATGCGACCGTCTCGGAAACTCAGACTGGTATTTAATTTACTTTGTGATTTATTTGTATTAAACATGAAAATGCAATAAAGCGAGGGTACAATCTAAAGGAATGCAACAGAATTTTTTTTTAACTTGAGCTTCTGAAAGTGTTTTGTATAAAATTATCAAAGGTGCGAGTGTGGAACTTGTCAACCGCAATGCTGACAACTCATGAAAGTGTTTGTTGTACGGAAATCGGGCAATTGTGGCAAAATGGCCTGAAACCCAGATAAGTTGTATCACTGAGCATCCAGGTTTTCAGTCAGTTTGCCTCGATTTCTGGGTGCTGGAGACGGCCAAGTACGCGTACAGGCAGCAGCAAAGCACAGATAATCACACCGGAAACGACTAAGCTAAATATTTTCTGTTTCATCTGTTTTGTTGCATTTTGAGATCGATTTACTTGAGTTGTTTCTGCCATTGATTTAATAATACAGTACTAGAGCTAGTTGTTTTTCGCTTCTTTCCTGGCAGGAAATTTCGCTAAATTGCCTTCAGATAGCTTGTTCGTTGGTGTTGGGGATATCTCGGCAAACACTTTAGGGTCGCTGTGCTATCTTGTGCGGTAAACAATATCCTTCATCTCAGAAGCATTTCTATCGATAAACAAGTTGTATCATGTACATTTCCTTGTGTGGCCTTCATAATTATCCAACCCTGTTTGTGTTTGCTTCGATTTGAAATATTGAAAAGATAGTTTTGCAAGCTGAAATCAGGATCTTTTAAGTTGTACTCAAAATGATGAATATTGTCCTACTGACCTTTGAATGTATTTTCACTGCTGTGAAAACCGTGACACAAATTCTTCTGCTGTTTCTCTGCAGGGTTTCTCAAAGGAAGCACCAAGTGGGGCTGGCTTGGATTTTCTTATAGAACATAAGGGTTGATTATGGGATCCTGTATAGAATTCTTTGTATCGAACCGACAAAATTCCAGATCACGTTATTACACACTGATATCAACGAATTCTCTTTCTTTGATACGTGTTTCGAATTCAGGCGAAGGTTCAGACATGTCAGTGTCTTTTACGGGCTCAGCGCTGGCTCCCGAACAACTGGCTTCCCCATAATATTTCATTAGATGAGAAAAAAGATGTTTTTAGAGAACCAATAAAGCTATTGTTGTTTAATTAACGAAACGTTTTCATGTAAAGCGATTTTGTACTTTCTCTGTTGACCTCTAATGCGGGTATCAGCGGCCATCCCGAGGGGTCGACCCCCGGGCACCCAGGGGCATTTGTCACAGCTGCCGTGACAAATACATGCTAAAGCCCCTCGGGTAGGGCAAAAAATTGGGACAAATACCCCCACCCCTGGAGCAACCTGGGCAACATATAGTCGGTGTTGCCTGTTCCTCGATGCAAAAGTACGAGTGATCATGGTTTACTGAAGCCACATCAGCACTAAAATCCACACAAGTCTCTATGGAGTCCTCAAATTCGAGCTTTCTGGGGCAAACTTTCTTGGCTTGCGGTTGTTCATCACACTGTCTCTTCCTATCGGCAAGACGCTTCGAATGCGAACTAACCGTATGAAATTGAAATCTCGATGTCGCTTTCCTTAAAATGCAATGAACAGATTCTTGGATCGCCGAGTGTCTTGAATTTTTTATCCGCTCGCAAATCCCGTGGGTATGGCCTCGGGGTATTTTGCCAAAAACGCAAAAGCGCTCTAATGCCCCGCGTGCGGGGCATACCTTTGCTACAAATCCCCTGCTAAGCCCGTGGGTTGCCCTTGGGTTGCCCGGGGGTCGACCCCTCGGGATGGCCGCTGATACCCGCATAACTTTTGAAGAGCTCAACTTCTCTCTCAGTTCGGTCGGCCACTTCCGAATCCTCGTCGTCTGCCGACTGTATGGGTCGTTTTTATACTTCCGAATAATTTGCTTCTGGTGAGGCCTGAATCGTCGGTACAGCACCAGGAAGAAAAATGACTGCTACAAACAACAGAACGTTCGAACGGCTCGACGAAATCGGCTATTTTCACTTGAACAAATTTCACAAATTGTCGCTTCAGATTTGCGTCATTTGGAAATATCTGCATTGTATGCCCAGTTTTGTTTGAATCAGTACAAAACTGGACGACACAACGCTTCACCATTACGAAAAAATTGAACATATTGAAGCAAACTGTAAGTAAAAAAATCATGACGAGACCAGCAAACAACGGCTGTAGAAAAGACTCCTTCGTGCCTCACGCGATTATAAAACGAGACTTTGGAGGGTCCACCCATGACGTCACAGGAAAGATGGCGCCATTCAAGATGGCGAATGTTTCGAATTTGTAAGAGCTTTTACAAAGTGAAAATGGACTTTTGAGAATAAACGAATGGTACCTTTGGTGTACTTGATATATTTACTAAACATCTATGTGAAAAGAAAATGAACGTTTTTTGGGTTTACATGCCCTTTAAGGTGTGTTTAATAATTATAGTATTTGATTAAAGATGTCATTCATATCCATAGACTAAATAGAATATTGCATGTTCGCTTGCGGACACGGAATTATCTTCCAGAGAGAGATATCATCAACAATTGAAGATAACATTCGTATCCACGCGTAACCATATGATATCTTCAATGGCGTGAAGTGGATAAAACTCGGATCAATATCAGTATCTGGTCAACTGCCCACCTACCCCTCCCCTAACTCAACAGTCAATTGATAACAACTTAGGGTTAATGTTGGGTTAGGGGAGGGGTAGGTGGGAAGTTGCCCAGATACTGATATTGATCCTAAAACTCTATGCTTTCGGTGATCTTACTTAAGAGACATTGAAATAAATCTCAAGGCCGGAAGACGGAAACCGAAATCTCTAAACAAATTAGCTTTGAGTGTATCAGACCATAAAATGGAAACACGCCAACGGCAAAAATTCAAAAGGAAAAAAGGAACATATAGTGATTCGAAACTTCTCAACTCCGCAAATTGTATCAAAACAACTCCGCCAAAAATGGTTTCACCTCCCAAGTTATTTACAACATTCTAATAAGCGACTCACGCACAAGCTAGTGATCTTCACTTTACTAATACTGTTGCACTGGCAACGCGGAAGAAGAAAACTGAGCAAATAAAAAAAAATTATTTGGTTTTATATGTCGAGGGTTTTACGGACAAGACTCTTAGTTCAGGTTTTCGTATGCTATGTTTCGACCTTCGTTTCCCTCCTTGTTTAATATACTGATACGTGTGCTAAAAGACTTCAAAAATAGATATTTCAATTGATATAAATATCTTAATAAAAGTGGAAAGAAACGTTTGATATTTGACGGAGACAGTTCTTCTCCCTTCAGTTCTAGGGGAAATAGTATTTCCCCTGGAAGTGACGCGAGGAAACTGTTAGGATCGTTAGAATTATGGGAAAGGGAGTTAACGCGTCCAACTGTTCTTTCTCCTAAGAGTCTTCTCATAAGGGAAGGTAACGATTAAGGAAAGTAACGATTTAGGTCACAGAGCAATATGCTGCTGTTTCATTCATAGAACGCACACAAATTAAATAAATGAAAAATTAAAGGCTGTATTTACATGTTTGAGGCTTACCTTTTGATGCCCGTAGCATTGACTTTCCTGAAGTAAATCGTTTGGTTTTTTCTTTTACCTTTTGTGGTAATGAGTCCTAGGCGAGAATTTGCTAGATCCGCGATGTCGGCCGTTAGCACCTATCGAATGTGGTGTACTAGCAAAACATTAGATATGCATATAGGGAGTTTCTACAAATAAAAACCTTCCAATGAGGAAAGCGATTAAACTTTATAACTTAGGCTCGTGACGTGTGCCCGAAGCTTTATGTCAATTTGAGATGCAGTTTTAAAAAAAAATTACAAAAAAAGCGCAGTAACCCTATTAATTTTAATGAACGGTTCGATTTAAGTAGCCTGAAAGGCAGAGGAAATATTTCTTCTATTTGATAACCTTAGTTCATTTATAGCCGACAAGTGACTAAATCGTTCGCAAAATGTTCCTGTTTTGAAGAAATAGGTCTTCTGATTTTAATACAGATTTCAACATTGAGAACACGCACCAAACTTGTATGGAAAAACAAGAAATTAAAATTGGAAGGCTGCCCACTAAAGTGACAATTTCCAAGCTAATGAGAGTCTTAAACGTGTTTTATAAACAGACCTTTCTAGAGGTAAAATTTGACAACGTTCTAAAATTAAATTACACTATTTCCTCCCCCTCTGTGAAAGCACTAGAATATACACGAGCCTCAATTTCCTTTGCAAAGTGATAACATCGGTGTTTTCCTTCGATGCGGGAGGATAACTCATCGACAGGTGAAATTTAAGATCAGGGAATATTTTATCACACACAAGGAAACATAAAAAGGCTTTTAGTTCGAAGTCGCAAAAACCAAAGGCGTAGTATTTTTTTAACCAAGCGGGAGAGAAACATCTTGTGTTAATCAGCCATTTTCAATTAGTTTAGATCCCGGGCCGCTTAATAAAAGCCTACACTGAAAAGGGCGCCCAGATACTCCTTAAAATTTTATTTCTAAAAAACAACATGACACAGAGGCACCCGACAAGTCTCTGTTTGACTTAACCTGTCAAATGGTTCGCGTGTTCGACGCTTGAAGATAATTCTCTGGTGTTCGTGTCAGCTCCCAGTTGTGACCTTATGGATTCATGTTTGAACAAAAACATATCATTTTCATAGAAAGAGCATCGCCTTCATCAACAGCACATGGTCTATAGCCCTACACCACCCTCCCAGCCCTCATGATTTAACAGATGGTCGAAATAACTTATTTCCCTACCCTACCCAACTCATATCATCCAGAAGATTATATGCAACCACTACCCTCTCTACCCACATGAGATTGTATGCAAAGGAGCCGAAGCCTAACGTTAAAAAACCAATATTTGATTTCCGTTTTCTTCGACTTTCAATTCGGGTCCAAACAACATAACTGCCAAGAACAAAAGCCCAAAGAAAACTCCATTAAATCAACCGTCAGCTTAGCATATCTACATCAAGTTCTGGAAAAAATACTTTAATCTTTACAACGTCACGTTCGTTTAAATTCTTATCTTCAGGTATTTCCTCTGACGTTTCTAACCACAAGTGGTTTAACGACATTTAGATTGAAATAGGCGATTAGCTAAAAAATAAATAAATTATACAGTAATGGCAAATATCGCATCTTGGGTGAGATGAAGACCTTTGAACACAGATTAAGAGAGATGTTAGACTTTGAGCTTAGTAAAGAAATAGCATAATATATATATTTTTGTCTTGTCGGGAGCGAAGGACACAAATAAATTCTAGGTTCCTATGAGGAATCGACCATCAGACCTTTGGTTTCAACGCTCCGATGCACTACCACTAAGCCACAGAGATTATTTGGTGCACAATGACATTACAAAGTTCATATGTGGCAGGCGCCTCGCATACATGCGACTAAGATCAGCAATGTCGGTAGTCCCATGTTCGTAACAGAATAAGAAAGATTGTAAATTTTTTTTTGAAGGCATTTTTTGATACAGCAAATATAAAAAATTAAGAAAATGAAGCTACGGCGATTTGACGCCATCTCGATTGTTTAGATTTAACTGGCAAAATGTTGACACACCACATTGAGTCACGCTGGATCGATCTACATTTTTCACGCCATTTGAAACCATATCCTAAGTTCATAATTATTGAGTTATCAATAACGAACGCAATGCGCGCTCCACCTCCATATCATAAAACGAATAAAGACGCGGAAGAAAAATCGATATCTTTTTCAAAGCCGGAGTGCTCCTCTGCGAGCCAGATTTGGATGTGATGATTTAAAAGTAACAGTTCTTAACACCAGGGAAACTTTTTTTAAGGCTCTCTCACGGTTTGAATTCTGCTGGTAACAGTTCCTAACACCATGGAACCTTTTTTTAAAGCTCTAGCACGGTTTGAATCCTGGCCCTTGGTAACCTCAAAAAGCAGACAATTCGGATAATGAATTACAATAATGCAGGTTTCAGGTTTCTAATCTTTTATAAGAACACCAGCCGAGGAAATATGTTTTTAAAATTTCCCCATCTAATTGCAAATTCTTACGACAAAAGTCTTCTTTTTAAAGAAGAAATGAATGCAAAATTGCAATTGAATTTTAAAGAAAAGTAAAGAGTGTCGTTTGACAAGTCCTTGACAGCCAGCAGATTTAGGCGCAAATGACAAAATAAATGATATGCCTTATCGACTTACAGCGGCAGTATATTTAATTAAAGAGGATTTAGTGCATCCATAGCCACTAAACTGATTTTTAACGTGAGTATGATTGGTTCAGTTCCATTGAACTGTAAGCTATTTTTACCAAATGTGGATCTCATTACTATAAATGACTAATTATCTACCAGAAACTCTTTAAAACATCTTCGGGATGATAATGAACAGTCACACAGTTCTGAAAAAGTGGTTAAGTCTGGAAATCTTGAATTGCAATCCAACCTTTAAAAAACCTGCTACTTGTCTTAAGAAAGCGTCAAAATTTTGGTAACGGAATAAGCTGATTAGAAGAAACTGTGAGATTCTGGCAAGCTAAGTGCAGAATATCCAGAATTAGCTTTCTATTTCCTGAAATGTACATCTCCTGTCGTGCATTGATATACGCATGGTGCCCATGTATCACAAGCACGAAAATATTTACAAGGCGTTTTAGTTTTTTCGTGACCTTTTATGTAAAAATTCCATGAAAATAAATTATACTTTTAACAGAATGATCTGTATAGATCACAGTCCTCTGAAAAAAGGTTGGTGAGCTTTGATCAAATTGGTAGCCTTTACTTGCAGGTACAGAAATAAGTCAGAAAAAGGAACACATCTATCTACGACCAGCAAACACCAAAGGCACTCTTAAAAATTCGTTTTAACTAACATCTGTTAAAAATCAAACTGCTCAAAATCACAGCGCTTAGATGAAATTGGCAATTCTATCAGTAACGCCACCAGGATCACTTATATTAAATACAACAAAACAGTAACTTCACAGCTCCTTTATAGTTATAATAAACAATTTTCATATATTTATTTTCGAACGGAACCTACCTCAAAATGTTCTTTCCAAATGTGATCATGAAGTGTGAAAGCTCTTTACATCTGCTAAGGCACCACCTAGCTGGAAAATCTCGGAAAGTGTTCTAGCCCTGTAAAGAAAAACGATTTAAATACAAGAACTTTCAATTAGCCCGGAGTCAAGGTACTTTATCTTCTGTTAGGTCGAGATTAAAACTTAATAAAATGTCTCGAGCGTGGCACGAAATAAAATTTCACAAAGAAGACCTACAAAAGTGAATTCCAGTGGCTCGTCAATTTCAATTTAAAATTTATCGTAAATGATTGATTATGCCTCAGCAGATTTATTACTATTTTTCAAAAAGATGATGTTGATCTGAGATGATCTGCTCTCGATTAAAATATTTCTCGTAAATGGTACTTTAAGAAATTGGACCTAAGTACTTAAATAATTTCCTGCTGGGAATTGAGAACTTTCTGGTTAATATAAACAAAGAAAAATAGTTAAGAAAAATCATAAATAAATGCGTCCTTAACCTATAATCCATTTTAATTCGAAGTACTTGCGACTTTTAACTAAGTTGCAAGTGTTTTTGGCTTCACCAAAAGTTATGGAATTTGCATAAGGTCCGAATACAAAGATGCCAAAGATAACAGCCAAAACTAAGAGGAACCACATTCGCTTCAAGAGAAATTACTAAAGTGATTTACAACGAGAAACGATTGAGTAATTATTGATAACAAATATTGAGAAAAAACGAGACATAACAATGTAACTGAAACATGGGTAGTTTTTCACAATTCAGAAAATGGCTGACGCCAGAGTGATGCCGGAGTGATTCGAGCCCATAACTATTTCAAAAGACATTTGGTTTGGTTTTTAACTTTCCCCAAGATATTTTTAAAGCACAGATATATTCACAGGTTTTTTTTACTGGTTATTCTAAGCTCTTGGACCACTGCAATCAACTGACAATGTAAAAAAAACTAATTTCGATTTAATAAAATCAAAAGCACTTGAGCATTATTTAAGACTTTAGACATTTCACACATTATTGTTAGGAATCAGGCTTTTTTTCTTTCCGTTGTTTTGTAGTATTTTGTAATTTTATCATGTTTCGATCCTGTTTTCACTGTATGAATGGTGTATTTACGAATATAAATGGTGGTCGTGGGTCCTTCTTCACGTAAAGCTCAGGTAAAATGAAAATATAAAGATTATTCTTCGTACAGCAGTAACGACGATTGCAAAGTACTTCAAATATTTTGGGCCGGGACTTTTTCCCCACTCCTGCATGACGCCATGCGATAGACTTCACACAGAGCAGAAACAGAGTGGTCAACACAAAACGAAACCTATACGAGCTAAATTCCTTGTTTTTTTTTTTTTTCTCACACATCTGGGATCAACTTGAAATAGTTATTCGAAACGCACTGTACATTAAAGAACCCGCAAATACTCTAAAAAATGCATTTGTAACGAGTCTGACAGATACAGTGGTGAAAAAAAAGTGCATCAAAGATAAGATATTTTGCGACAGAAATAGTCGCTACGGGAAGCACGTCGTTAAATTTTTTTTTAGTTAAATATTAAAGCAAAATTTAAAAAAAAATTATTATCATATTCTACATGAAAGACGAGAGGGCTCTCAAGATCTTTATATTAAGTGTGCGTGCCATTTTCAACACATAACTGAAATTGAAAATTTTACTGTTGTTTTCCGTGAAGGGAAAATCTGCAGACCTTCATGTGTGGACGTCTGGTTCGAAAGATGATCTAAAGATCGAAAATTTAATTCTTCCGACAACTAATTGAGTCTTGATTCACCAGAACGAAGGTAAACAGCAGAAAAACTGATAGGCTTTGAAGGAGTATGTGTTCACTATTCTCATACAAAGCTTTCGAAAAAAAATTCAAAGCCAATTTCGTATGAAATTATACCCAACCACAAAGATCTACAATAGAATTGACGCCAGCGATAACTCATATCATCAAATATAAATATAGGTCAAAAGTTATGAACACAATTGTCTGAAAATGCGAAACATATCTACTTTACGAGAACATGATGCGATTTACCATCAGTTCTGTGCGTATCTTAGTTATCAACTGCAGTTTGTAGCAGAGAGTAATTTAAATTGTTTAGAAGAGAAAACTTCGTTTTGCTCATTACACGAACGAGTTTGGCCGATGAGGCATCTGTTTCGCTTCCAAACCAGCTGCTGCGTCTTCCCTTTCGCATTAATGAAGAAACGGAATCCTTTGTTTTAACCGAAAGTCTACCAAAGTCACTCTCCTTCATTTTCAGGGTTTATTCTTGAGCGCACTTTTGCTGCAATTCGAAAAACTGAAAGCCGCATAAAATTTAAATATAAGCGTCGAATGGGGTGAAAAATATTCTGAAAAATGAAACACAATCTTTGGGAATTGCTTTTTGCAATAAAGTACTCAAAAACATAACTGAGCATAAGATCGACATGACAGCTGCGATCTAGAAATAACTAGAAAATTATAGCTCCCTACCGTTCCGGTTGTTTTTCTCTGTCTTACAAAATAGACTATACAAATACTTGAGAGCAAATACCTTTTGGGGTACTCCCTTTCTTGGGCCTTTCTTGAAAAATGTCCCTAAAAATTAAAAGAAGGAACCTTTCTGGGTCCTCTCAGGCGAAGTTCAAGAGGAGACCCTGCATCTTTTATATAAAAACCGATTTTAAATGCCTGAGGCAAGGTTTCCTTTGGTAATTAAGTATTCAACAGCGAATTTCTAACTATATTTTTAGAACCACCAACTTGAATTACACTTTTCATTTCAGTGCTTACGGGTATATTCACAGACAACGGTGATCCATAGGCATAAAAATAATACTATTTATTTTTCTCGTGGCGTTTGTGATTATGAAGGCAACTACTTCCATTTTTAAAAGCATAGTTTGTGCAAAACACCTTTTGTGCATCATGTCGAAGTTGGACTTTCCAGTTCCAGCAAATCTCATGATTAAAAATCTTGTTAAGGTATGCTGTTTCTACTTACCGACCTCGATCATTAGAAAACGCTGACTGTCCCATGATGTATCTCGCATTATGCCTAGCCTGTCCTCAAGACCATAACTACCTCAGCGCTTAGAGAGCAATATCTTGACTGCTTAATGCAAAACGTCATTTATTTTAAATGTATTCTACTGCGACACACGACAGGGAGTCATCATTAACTGCACCGATTATATCTGATAGATCTAATAGCGCACGTCGTGGCGGGTTTTTGTTTGAATATGTTAATGAAAAAAAATATATATATATATATACATCCGTTTTCAAAAACGTTGCAATATGAAACCATGTACTAAATATACATAATTTTTGTGTTCTAGTCTCTTTTTGATGAGAAAAGGAAAGATATATATATTTATTTAATATAATGTTTGAATTTACAACGTTTTTGAAAACGGGTATATATTTCAATGTTATGAAGTAGGTTGCTGTTCATCGTGGTAGTTGGATGATATTATAAGTTTGTTCTGTTGTCTCACGACAAGGTCACTTGATGTGGAACGCAACGGTATATATTTTTATTCGAAGTTCTTATTTTTTTTTCACCATATTGCATTCCGGAAGTTTTTGATTGAGGCCAGAGATACGTTCTTCGTAACGTACTTTGCTCTCTTGTTTTACTATCACGCTCGTAAATATGTCATCAAGATCTCGGATGTTACGTCATAAACACACAGCGGGTATGGAATATGATTTAAAACAGAATTGTCTAGAATTATCTTTCAGAATTAAAAACTTACAAGGCTTTTAAAATAATTACCAAGTAATCACGAGGAATAGAGTATACTACAGGGGCGAGTGCAGGTATGAAATTTGTCTTCGATATCATGGACTGACCACGGATTGAGAATGGCAGATACTTTGCCACTCATTCATCAACCTGACAGAGTGACACGAAAGGCGAGTGACGTGTCAGTAGCTGATTGGCGATATCAAACACACGAAAAAAAATTATCGATAACAATTCGTGGAATTCACATTATGAACTCTGTTGTTGTTTTTTTTCGTATGGTGCAAATGATATTTAGATCTTTGACAGCCATGTACTGGTTCAAGTGACGTTTACAATAGGCGTCATAATTTGAGCGTAGCAAAGAGAAGTCCTAATGCCGTTTCACGCACAAATTTTAGAAACATTCACGCGTCAAGTATATAAAAGTAAAGATCATCTTTTTTTATGTGTACAAGGTTTTAGGGAAATCTTGAGGTCTTCACGAACTAGAAGAAGAAATTCACGGGTCACATATTTTAGTAGGCAAATCGCGCCTCATTCCTTCCCTGTGCTATTGAAAATGAATCTGAAGCCATGCACTGATATCAAATGAACTTTTTGATTCATCACAGACCTTTGACTCGCTGTAGAATAGGCACAAGATAACATGCGGTATTTAGCAGCCCCGCCATCGAATCGGGAAAATAGACATTCGTAGCTCGCACAACTAGATAAAACAAAAGAAGCTCCTCTGCTCTAAAGCTTTAGAAATAATTAGGTTAATGTTGGAATTTGACCATAAAATGTACCAACAGGTTGCGCTCCCAAGAGAAATAATCGGATTTTATATTGTTTCACTTTCTCTTCGAATCAAAGACGACGGCCCCTTTTCAGTCACTATAGCCTGTTTGTTGTAAGTCCCAGATACTTTCCTATCACTATATATAAGATGCTCAGGGTTTATTATTGAGCACAGCTTTGCAGAATTGCTACAATTCAAAAAACTGAAGCCGAATAAAATTTATTATTAGCGTTGAATGGGATGCAAAATATTCTGCAAAAATCTAACACTATCTATTCAAAACATAAGTGGGCACAAGATCGACACGACAGCTGCTATATAAAACTTACCAGAAACATTATAGCCTCTTACCGTTCCGGTTGTCTTTCTCTGTCTTACAAAATAGATTATACAAATACTTAAGAGCAAATACCTTTTGGGGTACTCCCTTTCTTGGGCCTTCCTTGAAAAAGGTCCCCAAAAATTAAAAGAAAGGGCCTTTTTGGTCTTCTCAGGCGAAGCTCAAGAGGAAATCCTGCATTTTAACATAAAAACTAATCTAAAATGCCTGAGGCCAGTTTTCTTTTGGTAATTTAGTATTCAACCTCGAATCTTCAACTATATTTTTAGAACCACCAACTTGAATTACATCTGTTATTTCAGTGCTTACGGGTATATTCACAGACAACAGTGATCCATGGTCATAAAAATAATATTATTTATTTTTCTCGTGGCGTTTGTGGTTATGAAGGTACCTACTTAAATTTTTAAAAGCATAGTTTGCGCTAAACACCTTTTTTGCATCGTGTCGAAGTTGGATTTCACAGTTCCAGCAAATCCTATGATTAAAATTCTTGCAAAAGTAAACAGTTTCTTCTCCCCCCCCCCCCCCCCCAAATCATTACAAACGCTGACTGTCCAATTTTGTAACTCACATCATGTTTAGCCTGTTCGTAAGACCATAACTACCTTAGCGGTTAGAGAGCAATGTCTAGCCTGCTTAATGCATAGGGTAACTTCATTTATAATGTATTCCATCGTGACACACGACAGGAAGTCAACATTGACTTCACCGATTATTTCTGATCGATTTAATAGCTCATGTCATGGTAGGTTTTTGTTTGAATATGTACACATGTAATTATAAAAACATACGTAAATACATATGTATATGTTTGAATTATTTTTTCCTCTGTTTCGTCAATTTAATAGCAGATATTAACGAAAAGTCTCTCCCTCGATGGGTATCAACATTTGATGGTCCTCCAGGATCCGGTTTCAATGAGTCGATATTTATTCTCCCAACTGTCCCTGGAAATACAATCCTACAGTAATAACTCTCGTTTTATTCAACCAATCAGATTATTTAGACCATTCTAACAAGGATTCTGATTGGCTTTTTGTACAGTGTTTTATGAGAGTATAGAGCATGCTGACAACACTGTTTGTCAAAGAGAGGAAGAACTCGACACGCGCTAGTTGGGTTTAATTTTGTATTCTTAACGAGTGTTTTAAATTGCTTTTGTATTTTCACTCGCTTCGTTTTCTGTTTTCTCGTGCTTATTAGAAGTTTTTTTTAAAAACCATATCGCATTCCGGAAGTTTTTGATGGAGGGCCAGAAAAATTCTCCCTATGCTGCAATTAAAAGGCGAAAAAGACCAAAGACACGTTCTTTATAACATTTTTAGCGAACGTGCTTTTTTTTAAAACGCCAGTTAATACGTCATTTAGACCTCAGATGTTGAGTCATAAACGCACAGCGGGTTTGGAATATAATTTGAAACAGAATTCCAATGTAACCCAGCGCCAACTGAAGCTTAATTATGTGAAAGGAGCGAGGTTTTAGCTTGCAGTTGAAAGATAGAACGATTGACCAGAATTTCTTTCCAGAATTAAAAACTCAAAAGGCTTTTTAAAATAATTACCATTGAATCACGAGAAATAGAGAATATTACACGGGCGCTTGTTGGCATAAAATTTCTCTTCGATACCTTGGACTGACCTTAGATTGAGAATGGAAAACACTTCGCCATTCATTCATCAACCTAAGAGGGTGACGCGCAAGGCGAGTGACGTATCAGTAGAAGATAGGCGATGCAAAACACAGGTAAAAAGTAATCGTAATTTTACACGTAAACAGTTACGGCTTTCCTCAGGGCTGGAAATCCTTGAAAAACACTACAGTCTGTTCAGTAAGAAAGTTTTTCACCCTTCTACGTAAGATAAAATAATGCCACTCTTAACCAAGTGTCTTTATAGCACTTTCAACCGTAATTCAGAGTACTATCTCGTTAATGAAGTTCACCTGATAAATTTTGAAGCTCTTCCATATAAAAACGACTTGAAATGCGCCGAATTAATTGTACACGAAGTGGAATATTTTACGGCTAAAAGATAGGGTAGACAGATTGAATTTGACTTCAAGTAAGACTTTTCTTATGAAAATAAACAACTTAAAAGGACAGTATTCTATTTCACTCTCACAGTAAGAGCTTTAATTTAAGGGCCGTTTGAGTTGACCCTTGGGGTTGCCTTTCGAAAGCAAACACTGAAATTACAGTGTTGTATCTCAATAAATAGTACTGACGCCCTTTCGCGAATATCAAACAATACTGGAGACAAAACAAAGAGGCGTAAATCACAGCTTCGGTCAAGAAATTTTAGGGGTTAATACAAAATGAGGGTCTAAATTAAACAGAATTTGTTCAACATTGCTATTAACTTGTTTATACTTTAATCGATTTAAGTTTTCCCAAACAAAAGAATAGATTTCATAATTCCCTGATAACTGCTAAGCCACCCTGTAACTAATCGCATTAAATGAAGGACATATTCGAAGTATACCTTATTTTGTGTCTTCTTTGGTTTTAAATAACTTCATATAAGGTTATACCATTTTTTACGTAGGTTCAAGTTCAACATTTGGACACACTGCTCAAGAGTAATGAAGATAGTTTAATTAAAAATCACATGAGGAGGCAAGGGTAACCTGCTTGAGTGACAAATTTATTGATGTACAACCCAAACATGCGAATTAGCAGCGTTAGCAAAGGACAGGTCTCAATCCGAAGAGTTAAAAGCTTCAACGCTTACAACTCGATTAGTGAACGAATAAAACATGCTGTTGTTTCATCGCCGAGCTTTAACCTTCTTTAAGGTGGTTGGTCCAATGTTTACGCATTTGTTTACGACAATGGCTTCAGTAGACGGTTTGAGAACAAGTTTTCGAGAGTTGATGGAGAGTTTTAACTTTTTTTTTTTTGGCTTCATTAAAATTAAAAGTAAAAAGTTCAGATTTTATAAAACACAAAAAGTTCACCTCTAAAATGATTTGCTATTTCTTCGAGCAATGTTTTTGTCGTTCAAATAAAAGCAAATCGATGTTGATTCAAAAACCAGTGGAAAGAGCCTTCACCCCGGGAAGAACAAAGAAAATCCGCACATTTTAACATAAAAATGAGTTGGTAACAAAGGCTAAATGTCACAACTTTTCAAGATAAACAAAAACACTAATGAAATTGTAAAACTGAGCGACAGGATGTTTCACAGACTCTGATCGGTAGAGATTTGATATTTTGAATTAAAATAGAAAAATATAATAAATAAACATTAATCTTAATAACACAGAAGTAATCAGTAAAAGGGGTTTGATACGTTAAAAAAAAAAATAGAACACGATAGAGAAACAGTAATCTTAAGAACACAGAAACGAATCGAAGATCACAGTGGACTCGAAAACTCATTTAAGACTAAGAAGGACACAAGGAAAGGGGTTTTTCAGATTCGTATTAAACTCAGAAGTTACAAGCTGAAAATTTGGAACAAAACATGTGTCGTGCGTGATTAGTAGTTACAGATCAAATACTCGAATTTTAGCACTCAAACTATACGAAACACAATACGTTTATTTCATAAGTATTCGGAGGCAACTAACTGTCTGATTGTCTTGAAAAATCAAGTGCTCAAAGAAAGTGAACTTTGCTCGATAAAACGAACTTGGAACAGCCACTTTTGTATCGATCAAAAGCAACCCTGTTTCCCATCCACGTTTACTAAATCGTTCAAAATTAATGACGCCCAAAATTCTAAACAATGCCAGACGTCTAGAATGAAAAAAAAAAGTAAACCTTTGGCTGTATGATGAATATTCTTATTCCGTGAATTTCGTGCGGTAGTCTCGTTTCATGTGGCCAATCGCTCCTATCGTCGTGTAAGAATATCACAACTAAATTCCCAAGATCCCCTGACTGCGAGAGAGACTGAAAATATTCAAAACTATGCTCAAACCTTTGCATTGGTGCCTGGTGCTCAACCCTTCGTGCGAAAACGAGATTAATTTGCATGTGAATGAAACTTTTAATTATTTGAAAGGATAAGGACAAGGACTCGCTTTGGAAAAGAGGCCTAAGATAATTTGCAAATGGGCTATTGCTGATAACTTCAATATTATTGTTTTAGCCACAACCAAAAACCGGAAAAGGCTTTGATTAGTTCTCCAAAGTGAAAATTCGCCAAATATCGGATATCAAAAGCAGTATAAATACGGTTGACAGTGATTTTAAACTCTAAAGACGATTACACCTATTTGTCATTGCGAGGACCTTTGTCTGCATTAAAATCTCATATCCTCTCTCAGTGGCACTTTTTTGTCTTCTCTTAAAATCAAAGTATTTTAAATCTAACAAGGCGATAATAATATAGTCCCGAAAACACACACAAAAAAGACATCTTCAAAAGTACGTCGATTGATCAAGGGGATTTTACATTTTCTACTATCAAATCAGATTAAAATCAAGAATTTTTTTCTTTCAACTGAGCAGTGAAAAATCCTTTTGGAAAACAAAAAACAAAATCGTATCTTTCCAAAGACTTCCATTAATTTTTTTAAATTTTTTTCTTATTTTATAGATTATGTTTTCAGAGGTCTGTTCTTGACGGAAGGTCGGGTACATTTGACACCTTACATGTCCGGACAAAAAAATACACCCACAAGAAATGGCTTCCTGAGATAAAATCACGAGTCTCTGTGCCTCGTGATCTCTTTTCATCAAAGTAGGATAAACAGCAGACTTTATCCAAAATTTTGAGAGTCAGAAGCAATTTGGTTGTGGCACAATCACTCGCGACGTCGGCTGTCAAAAAAGTCTGAAAGAAACTTTAATACAACACCCACATGACTCCTTAAAACATTGAAAAAAAAAAAAAAGAAAAGAAAAACAACTCCCACATGAAAAGGTCTGCTGAGATAAAATCTTATGGTGCCAGTTGCCTAGGTGTGGATAGAAAATTACAGTGCCTCGTGATCTGTTAATCAAAGTCGATTGAACCGAAGGCAGCCTTTATCGAAAGGTTTGAAATCAGAGGTAATATTTTGTTATGTCACAATCACTCTCCACGTCAGCTGTCAAAGAAGTTTTGCAGAAGCCTCGATACAAAACCGACATGACAAAAAACAAACAAAAATCAGGAAAAAATAAGGAAAAAAAAACACACCCACACGATTTCGCATAATTTTTTTATAACCACACCACCAGAGGATCATTTGTGGCGCGTGCTAAGGTCACTAAATCTGAGAATCCTCGACTGCTTTCACAGTTGTTTCGTCGAACTAGTAAAACTGGAAAATTGTGAATAATTCTTAAAGAACATCTCCAAAAATGATGAGTTCACAAGAGATCGCCTATATCGAAGACTATACCCTTTTATACCATGCAGAAAAAGCCCTAAGCTCGTAACTGAGACAAAATAATAAAACCTAACTGCAATTAATTCACAGCTTACCCACTGAGAACGTCCTGACTCGCAGCACTAAAGTTATTCCGTTGGAGAGAGAAAGCGCAGAAGGAAACCACTGAATCACGAGTAATTTTCAGGTCACAAGAGAGGATGTTCAACTGGTAGCATGAATCCTTACAATAGTTAACAAGGTCAAGTAGCTGGTGTTGATCTTTAGCAGCTTTCGCACTCAAAGCGCAAAATGAATTGCTATCAACTTTGACCACACAGTGATGGGCGGTGCCAAGTCAACCGGCTTTCACGTGATGTATTGTAAATCACAGCAGAATAACACGCGTCATGGACAAAATCAATGGTGACGAATTATATTTGGCATTCGTCCCTACGATCTGTTCATATTTCAAATGACAGTTAAAATACGTGTTGCGTCTGACTGGACGACAAAATTTTCAAGTGCCCTACAAAGCCGGCCTGTCACGCACTCCACGGACGTCTACACAAAAGTGCCTGCTTCTCACGTGAAATTTTTACAGAGGATCCAGGACTCTTTAGACTACTATGCCGTATCGTGTTAATTCTACCTTAGCTGGTTCCATTGCACCACTTTCGGTGGTATCTTCAATACTCCTATTACCTTCCCATGGGGAGGGGATGCATAAAAGAGGAGAAGATTCTCCTCGGCCAGATCTCAAACCCAGGCCTTTCGATTCGTGGACGAGCACATGAACCAATAGGCCTCCTTATTGGTTCCTTGACTTCTGCCAGTCAAACCTTCGACAGGATCTTCTTGCCATCGAAAACATTGATAAGTGTCTTAAGTCAAACAGTATATTCTTTCTTTCGATGAAAGCGTCGGCTTTGGAGTTTGATCTAATCTTGTCAGACTAAGCATGTCTGAATTTGTAAATATCCTGGCCAACTAAATTAAATAGCAACCCGCTACTAAGTTGACATCTGACATCTGAGATATTATAAGTTCCCACGCAAGCAAATAAGGATTGTTGAGCATTAGCTCTTTAAGCAAACCTCACGAATAATCGCCGAAAAATCTTTCCGCAAAATTCTCCAAAACGTGTCAAAATATCACCGATTTTGATTAAGAAGTAACCGAGTTTAAATCGCAATTTTCATTTGCTAGATTAAAATAAAGAGTGGTGTGACAGACTTTCTACGTTAGTCGTGGGAAAATGAGAAAGTACAAACAATTTTCAAAACAAAATCAATGAAAATTTTATTTTCTCAAGAATAATGCATTATTCGGACAAACATCACGAAATTTCTGCCATAGAGGTTAACACGACACTAAGCTGAGAAATTTAAAAATATTTCCTTGTATCCTAAGTTTTTCTCAATCTATAATTTCTAAATATCTTTGAAATCTCTAAAAATCGCAGTGTTCATTCTTCTAAAGAGCCAAGATTGGGACAACTGACTTTCTCGAGCAAAATAGAAAAACAATCGGAAAATATTAATTATTTGTCAATAAAGGAGAACTTTCATGTGTTCATTTTCTTTGCTTCCTTTTCCCAGAGGATGAAAAATAATGAGGCAGCTACAGTGATCATTCTCAGATTCAGCGAATATTGAAGAAAACATCACAAGAAATGGATCCGATTTTTCTTATTTCCCTAATCGTCTAAAAACCTAAACTTCCCCTACCTCTGGCCTTATCCTTTATTGCTTAATCCTTACCTTTTTTTGGCGTTTGCTCAGACTGTAAGGAATTTTTTCCTCGTTTTTCAGTTTTCACTCCACTTTGAAGGGAAATACCTCCTTTTCATGGCAAATTAACAGAAAAATCATGTTAAATAAATGCCAAACACATACTAAATATTCATTTGAGCTTTTTAAACGATGAGATTTGTGTTACCTCAGAGGAAGAAAATACGTGATAGCTCTTTCACTGTAAATAAAGAAAACTGGAATTGCAACTATAATACTATGCTTAGAAGGGTCGTGTGAGCAGAAAATTTATTCCAACTGATCTGTTTCTGACCTTACAAAGAGACCCAAAAACCAGACAGGTCAAATTAATTGAAAAATTAATCTTGAGCTGGTAACCATGAAGGGTTTTGAGTCTTTTGTTTTGTAATCGTATTACAAACAAATTTAAGGAAGCAATTCATGTCACACACATGAATCAAGCTTATTCAGAGAATATTGGTTGAAGTTGGCAGCTGCGTGAAGTAATTAAAGGTTCTAATCAAAGACAGATTTTAAACCAGGTTCATTATTTTTGCCAAATCTCAACGATTCGTGAAACGTCGTTTCTTCATTCTTAAAGCTCAGACTGACTAACTGATGCAGAGTCCGACCACAGACCCACCACACAAAGGCTAACCCGTTCACTCCCAAGATCTTACTGAGTAATTCTCCTCATTTTCTACAAAATAATTATGATGTTAGCTTGGGAGAATTTGGTATGGATCAAATAATAATCCCCTAATTAATATTTTTCTTCATTCTCATCACTTGACTGCTTAATATTGTGTTGGTATTGTGAGGAGAAATTTTGTTGTGATCACTTATGGGAGTGAAGAGGTTAAAAAAATGCCAGAGCCTTAAAAAGCCGAGTGTACTGCAAAACGTCGCGTGCACTGTTGCTGTAGTTGTGTAGCGCGAAAAACCCTGACATTTCATAATACTCTTTTGCCACTACAACGGACAAAACATTAGACCTTGTCGTTTTAACGACACGTATAAATCCTGGACAATAATAATTGTTCGCTTGGGTAGACGAACAACGAAGAGAACAGAATAATGTGAGTGGCTGAGAACAGTAACGATTATCAAGAGCTATAAATGACAAACTTCAAGAATGTAACCTAAACTTGGTTGGATGCACAAAACCTTTGACAACCGTGGTTTGTCAACGATGTCGTTGTTGTTGTTACTGATGATAATGGAGGCGGTCATTGTTTAGTCGATGTTTCAGTTAGGAACTAACGTGGTATCTTCCTTTGTGAAAATTTTTTAATATTTTTAATGTCCACTGCTAAACTCCGCAGCATGTACTCCTCACAATATTTCCATGACAATTGACGGTCATTGTTTGACGAAAATCCTGATGAAACGACCAAAACATGTATGCAACCCTCGTATTTAGACTAATGCAATAAAAAACCGTAGATCATTATTTAGAGTTTCATTTTGATTTAACGCATCCTGTTTCAGTGCAACTACATGGAAAAGATCCTCCGCATCGAGACTGATTAGTTCCCCCCGCAGTAAAGTTTCAATTTACATGAACATGGTTATGTACGGTGGCGTAAACTATTATGTACTTGTTTACAAAATATATAAACGAGTGTTTGCTTGCTAGAAAGGATATTATTGTAAGCGGGAGTCCGTAGAAAAAATAATCATTCGTAGGAAATTGTTTGCATGAAAAAAATTCAAGGCACCGCAGGGAACGGCAATAATTTCTTAAGATTTTCCAATCGAGGATTAAAAATTTCAATGGCCGGCATATCCCAGACAAATGTACAATCACGATCAATCAAAAGATTGCTTTTAAAGCTGAAAGGAAAGATATTTTTTTTGCCATTTGAATATTAAGAACCAACTTTGAGGGCTAAAACCTGTGTACAATTTAGTTCCTAGTTCGTGATTATTTGCTTATAAGTCACAAAGGGTAAGTTGTTTAAGAGGGACAAAAAACTTTTTTGAACATGCGTCGGAAATAAGTTCCTATAAAACGCATCACGAAATTACTTCTGTTTGTGTTTTTTTACCTGAACGTATAAATAGCAAAAGCGAGTCTTTTCAGATTTCACCTTTTGTCACCGTGAATAGAGTAAATTTAGCCCAAATAACCGAAATGCAGAAACTTCTCACCGATTCCTTTTTTTTTTCCTTCCTTCCGTCACGGTTGAAAATGGCGAGCACTTTTGCCGTGGTCAGAATTGACTTCGGGACGTGCCTTCTACCCTAATCTGCTAACGAAGTGTAAAAACCGAAAAAAGTAAATTAATTCTATGCTCCACCTGCCTCAACACAGGTTTTATTTTACTTGCGATATAGTTTGTGATTCGCCAACAGTTTTCTTTTGTACGCTGACAATTTTACATAATTCCCTCAATTATACATTCGCGGAAACCTTTGATATCCATCGCATTAGGATCGTGTAAGTACCAAACCAGAAACTCTTGAGATGCAAACAAAGCGAAAATCAATACGATTTACAGTAGTTATCTGAGCTCAGACATTTATGAGCTGTGCTCAATACAGCTCTCAGCTTCCTGTAATTAAACGAGTGTTTATGAAACTCTTCCCACACAAATCAATCATAGTTGTAAGGATCTTCAACTATCGACTCATCGTTCAGAATTTGGTCCAATGAATGTAAACTTTTTCCTCATTTATATGTTTTTTTTAGGACGAAATACCCGAAGTGAATCTGATTTTATGGGGTGCTTAACTAAGCTAGTTGCCTCCTCAGGCACACTTCTTTCTCAATTGTAACAATGGCTTGGAAATGAAATGCAACATAGGTGATAAATTGGTTTCGACACAATCTTAATCTTTTCGATTAACCATAGGCCAAAGAATTGATTTTGAATCTGATAAACCAACGATTTCTGACTTTCACTCAAAACCATACAGGAAACGTTCAGTTTGTTTCGTCTTACAGATCAAACAAAACCATTGAAACTCAATCAAACATTGCAACTGACTTCCTAAACGAGAATAAAAACAAAGAATTGAAGAGGTAATCGACGATCCTCGTCGATTCTTGCACGCACGTATTTTGTAGATCTCCTCGATTCCTTACCCCTTTCAATTTTCACCAGAGTCTTCCATAATATTTGACAGACAATCCTCGATTTGAAAAATCTTTTAACTCGCTCAAACCACCTTCAATAAATTTTTCTAAGATAACGTGTGCTGCACTCTCTATATCACTACTAAATCTCTTCGCTAACGCGTGAAAAAGCCTTTACTCAGCTGATTACCATTAAAATCACCAACAAATTTATTTCTTTGTGCCAAAGGACCATCAGCACCTTAAGATCTTCCGAAGATGACCCGAATTCTTCCGAATGTTTCACGCGACCCATCCGGTTTCAAAAGTCTAGCATTAAAGAATTTCCGTGTGTTTTCAAAAATTAAACATTGGCGCTCTATGTGAAAAATAGGAATAACTACGTTGTAAAGAATTAATGTGCATATATGTGAATTCAACAAATATTATATTTGGAAGTTTTAACTTTGAACTGTACCTTATAATAAAAAAACACTGCAAACGGTCAGTCTCACTGACTAAGGTTTCGGCAACTTTCTATCCTTGACCAAGCACTTATCATTAGCGCTGCAGGACGTGCGTTTCTTTGCGAGAGGATTTGAGACGAGTCTGGGAGAGGTTTGCCGGGAGTCTGGCACTAATATCAATACCAGACCCCTTGCAGACCTCTCGCTGGCTGGCGTCGCTAAAGGTCTCATACTTATCCCGCGGGAGCCGGAGCGATAATGACGAAGACTTGCTCGCAAGTTGGTGATTCTCGAGTGCGTATTTGTCGATAGCGACTGAATCTTCAGTGGAGCCAAGAAATAGAAAGATTTAAGGTGTTTAGCTAGTATAAGCTGCATATACCTAGGCTCTCACAAAACAGATAACGCTTATCGATTGAAGTGGGGATTCTGGCCTCTTTTGAGTCCTTTCCTGTCCTAAAACAAGGAGGTATACACGCACTACAAGCCTCTGGCCTCACTCTGAATTCTCTAACAGAAAGCGAGGAAGGCTACGAAAGCAAGAATGGTCTATTTTACAGTTGTGTGCTTGGTTGCCAAGCCTTTGAACAGGAGTGAAGCTACAGTTGACCTTGTTATGATACAAACCTTGCTCCTTTTTAAATGCATTTACTTTGTCATTATGCTAACTAGGTACTGATCTCTATCGCGACAAGGTCACCTTCAGCCTCACTCCAAATCAAAGGCTTAGCAACCAAGCACACAAGTGTAAAATGGCCTATCGATCGTAATACAATAAATGTAATTGAACTAAATCATTTAGAGCTAATATTTTAATTCCCGTAATAAATAGAGACTTTTTAAATAATATTTTTAAGATAATCTTCAGCAAAAATTGCAGTTGGGAAATGTTGCAAAACAGAGAGGGAAATCTCCAACGCACGAAAATCGTGCGTTCTACGTCATCCATGCACTCGTGTCAGCTAATAAGAAGCTATCATTTCCCTCAGCACATGATTTTGTACAGAAGCCACGGATAATATAGCCAGGGAATTTTAAACACGCACAGACACCCCGTCTTACCTCCAAGCTTTCACATTTTAATCCCATAATTGGGTATCTTTGGTGTAGTCTCAAGAGATATTCTCAATCAAAAAAAATTCCATCAACGGCGTGGGGCTTAGGCTGTTTCCTTAAGTAAGAGAGATTCAGTCCCTTATTGGCTGATAAATACCTCAGATGACAACTTTTGCAAGTAATTTCTCAAACGTCTCAACGCACCATACAGAAGTTTGCTTAAAATACCCTTTATACTGTTGATAATCCTCAGACATAATTTACGATAACAAAAAGGTCACATACCTTACCTATCTTGGCAGACTTGTGTCAAATTTTTTCGAAATCAACCAATAAATCTATCTATGCTTACGTGCTTGTCTGGATGGATCGAAGTCACAATCTTCTATGAAGAGATACAAAACGGTTTTTTTTAACCCCTTCTCTCCCAAGATTGCTAATTCTCCCTTACAGCTGCTACACATTTCCTAGTTAATAAGTTACGGGAATTTGGTGTTAGATCAAGATAACGACTTTTACGTGATAAAATGAAGTATTCCCATCACCTGTTAGTTGTATAATCTATGGATAACATGGGGAAAAGTTACATTTTGATTACTTCGCGAGTTAAAGGGTTAATTTACGATGAATTAATATCAATTCAATGAGCTCAGAAACATATTTTGGTGGCAATAAATAACAAAAAATGAATGGCAAACTCTTTGGGAATTAAGCTAGTAAGTTTCTGAAGAAGCTGTGGTGCTGCGTCGGTGGGAGAGTATAACAGGGTAATTTAGTATTATCAACTGAGTTGAGAACGTAAATTGGCCACCGTAAAGAGTTTAAAAGCTGACGTTTCGATCGTCAACCCTTAGTCAATCGCTCTGACGAAAGGCTAACACTTGCAAAGTCAGCTTTTAAACTCTTTGAGAATTACACAATCTATAAATAGAAACAAAAACGTGAAAAAGAACCCTTGATGTTTCTCCAGTTTTACAGATTTCCCCGACTAAACCCTTTTTATTTCTTTTGCTTAAAAAAAATGCCAAGACCATTGATAGCGCAAGAGAAAGTAGGCATCTTGGATAGATCCTAAGAAATACTGAAGACGGATCATGAACAAACCTTTTAGCCTGCCTCTGGCGATATCATTGTTACTTAAGGAGAACCACACAGTACTGTAATATATTATACAAACCTAGATCACGTGTCTTTCAATCCAGTAGTTCTGCATATCTTTTAAATACTGGCAGTTTTTTTTTTTTACACCAAAGGGCACAAAGACCGACTGAAAATCATGGTAGGGAAACATGGCTGTTAATCCTGGCTTTAACAGGAAAACAATACCCGCCTCTTCAAAATAATTAATAAACTGATAATTCCGATAAAGGCTTATAAAAACTGGATCACCAGCGGCTAAGTGTTTAATTGTTCCTGATAAGGACCCTTTTTGGCCCAACCCCACATGATAAGAACATGCGAAGAAAGTGCCTGACCTAAGACATAAATAGATCAAGCGGCTCCATTTCAACTAGCCAAGTGTAGCCGTACCCTCCCCCCCCCAAAGTAAAAAGGAAGCGAGGGGGGAGGGTAAGGCTACATGAAGGCTACATTTCAACCCTCGTTTTCTCAAGTCCGGTCTTCAATCGGTAGAGGAGCGTGGGCTCATTTCCCTAACAGCAACTGGTCAAACTTGCGCGCATGTGCAAACATTTCATGGCCGGGTATTGGCAGGGTAGCGTGTTTCAGCCTGTCAGACCCACGAAGTTTTACAGGACTGATAAAGAACCACACAAGCCAGTATTTCACGCCGTTTTAGAGCTATATTCAGACGTAATGGCAAATTAATCACAGGGTACTCGCAAATATATAAACGTATATGTTAGAAAAGTCTCAAGTTTTCGTTCTCCTTACGTTTGTTTCCCTTTGCAAATTCGCGCGGGAAATTGCCGCGGCAGGCCAAAATTCCTCTAACGCATGCCTGACGCACGATCGACGTGATGGCTGGTTATCAAGCCAAAAGATGACGCATATTTTATCATTTTCAACGAGCTTAAAACATAAATAACAGCATCAACTTGTGTGTGTAGAACAGCTCTCACCTGTGGTTTACAGAGGTCAATCTTCTTTCCTTCTTGCCATTCCCAATTGTAAAAGAGCACTGAAGTGAATTCACTGTAAAAAACACAAACAACAACTTCAAGAGGAACACACGTTATCGTTTTTGAAATATGACCTTTCCAGTCTGTATTTGAAACCCAAACCACCTTTGATCCGACAAATTCACCTCCCCCAATGCCATTTTGCCAGCGTGACCCAGAGTGCTTATCTGTCACGCAATTTAAGTAGGTTAAAAAACTCAGTTTAAATTGCGTCAGGGAATGGACTAGTTTCGCCTCTATTCTCTTGAAAGCTGGCAATCTAGAATGTTAAAAGAAGTAACATTCATCTAACAACAGGAAAGAAAATACAGAGGAACACGCCGGCACAGTCGAGCCAGCTTCTTTGATGTACGTTCCAATTTCTTCATGATTCGGCAAGTAACAAAACTGAAAAGAACCAAATCGACTTGAACCTAAGTCAGCAGTAACTTGAAAGAATTGATGGAGAAGTTCATCCCTTGCCTTTGATTCAAAACTTTTAATCTCGTACCAGATTTCAAGTTTCCACCGTGCGTTTTGCAATGTCATCTGTTATGTAAATTATATATGGAAATAATGCGTGACAAAAACTAACCTTCCCATTTCGTAGATCCAGGTGAGGATGCCTCTTTTTAAGCACATCAACGTAAAGATCAACCGCTTTTTCCGAAGCTCTCTGGAGCTTCCAGAGTTTTTATTTCTGGAGGTACATATGGTTTGCGTTACTTTCGATTCCGCCATCTTGATTGATTCGCAAGCTCCTCACGGTTCGATCGTTTCAAGAAGACTGGGAATAAACATAAACGAAAATGGCGTAAGACAGTTTCCTCTTTACTTTTACGAAGGAAAAATAATTATTTATAAAATTCAGCTGGGGAACTTATGACATAATTTACGGTAACTTAGTTCATTGGTTTTTGATTGATTGCTGCTTTGATCTGAAATTCATTGGGACGTGTTTCAGTCTCAAGTGAAGAGAAATGAGTAAAATTGGCGAAGGTCCTGAAGAAGGTGAATCTTCATCTTCCAATTCCAAGAGAAGCGGATCACCAAGTAAACCTCCAAGACCTCCTCCTCCATTGAACTGCTCGAAATTGCAGCGTCCTTCAAGTATTGAAAAGCATCTAGAAAATCTGCAGCCGTTAAAGGCCGATCGAGTTCGCTGGTTTGTGAAAGAAGACAAGAAATGGATTCCTTTTAATGGCTCTGATTCGTTGGCTATTGAACGATGCTATCGTCATATCATGGCTTTTGAGAGCCGGGTTGAGGAAAGCACAAAGCTCCTCAATACTTCTCCGATTTATGAAATGCCAGTTGTCAAAGGAGGCTTGTATGAGGTGGATGTTGTTGGTAAAGAATGTAAACCTATTTACTGGAAAGGTAGGTGAAGGTTGTGAAAACAATCGCTAAATCAGCCTCAACCAATAAATGAATAAAAAGAACGTGCTGCGTTGAGGTCTTGATACAACACAATACAATGTATTTCATCATATCTGTCGTTCTTTTCACAATAATAAAACCAAAGCCAGGAAATTTAACGGCCTATAATCAAGAGAGAGAAAGAAAGAAAAATGTTTGCATGGGAGAAAAACAAGAATTTGAAATAAATTGATCTTGAATTGAATTATGTTTGTTGTTCATTGATACGAAACAAAACAACAAGAAATTAACATAGAGCTGATAATGGTAATAAGCACCAAAAAAAATAAGTGAAGTTTGCAGAATGTCGTCAATAGAGTTCTTTGCATGGATTATTTGAATTGCACAAGATATTTTTGGCGGTATAGAACAGGGATATTATTATATTGCTGGTGAGATGAAATTTGGTTGAATTACGATTTAATTTCATTGTTCAAATAGATGACAGTCTGCCAGTTTGTCGAGGAACTTGGTTTACTGGGACCTCTTCACTTGATACATGGCAGCCTCTTGGTGAGACTGATAGTCAGCAGATTGAAAAGTCTCACCAGAGTATGCTTATGGCTATGGTGAGTCAGTCACCGGCTTTTGCTATTGTTGTTGTTTTCATTTGAGGACAGGGAGCTGTATAATAACACTCTCTAAATTTCAAGGAATACCATGTGGTATCCTCAATACTGAGCTTTTTTTAAATTGTTGAATGCAATAGAAATTTGGATTACCACTCTACTAATGTGAAAAGAAATAAATCCTGAACCAATTTGAATGGCAAACCATCTATTTAGGGTCAGTAAACCATAATTAATCTATTCAGCCACAAAAAAATTAGGAATTTTTGCAGTTATTAGGGTGTCTCCAGGTAAAGGATGAGGAAACCATTTATTATTTTTGTCTTCAAGGGTTTCCAAGTAGGAATAAACGACAATGATAAAGCAGCTCCTGAAAGGCAAGGTGAGCTTACTCTTAAAAAATATTGTATACAGCAATATTGTATATTGTAAAAAGTCCTTGAGGGAACAAAATACAGAGTTTTACAAGAGCTTTGCCATGCACATGTTTTGAATAAAGTTATTGTGTTAAATATACATTTAAAACAAAATTAGTGTATACATTGATCATGCATAAACATATGCCTTTTGTCAGAGGCACTTAACTGGGGAAATGACTTTTAGAGCTTACTGGTTCAATCCCAGCTCATTTTCATTTTGCTTCTCTGCCTTATTGTTTGACTAGATGTATGTTTGTTTGGTTTCTTTATAACTACAGTACTCAGCCGACTCAAATTGAAAAATTGTCATGTGGAATGGAATGAAATTGGTGATGTGTGGTTGTATTGGGATGATGTCAAATCCAGAATAATTAGAAATGTTGGTGAAAGGATTGGATTCTCATCAGGTAAAGAAACAAAAAAAATTACCAAGAATGGAGTACAATCCTACTCGAGGGGAAGTGGCCATACTTGTTGTGATGCTATAAAAAGTACAAAGGACCCAGCTGGTCTGCCACATGTACATGTGGCCTGCTTATTTCACCTCATTTGACCGTGATTTCCAATGAAAAATTTTACAATTATGGAAGAAATTTGTGTAGCAGCCATTCACAGGTTTTTTAGTTGAGGTGAAGTCATAATTCATGCATAAGTAACCAGTTTAGATGCATGAATGGATTCTATGCCCAGGATTTGCTCAAAGATTCACATGAAAATCGTGGAATAACTTCGGGATTTTAAATGAAAGATTTCTTGTCTTGTGCATAATCTGATGAAACAAAACAGTGTCCATTATAAAGGGGGTCAGTTTCTAAGGAAACTGTGGTGCTGTGGCAGTGGGAGGGTACAACAGGGTGATGTTCAAAGTATTATCAACTGGGTTGATAATGTAAATTAGCCACCATAATGAGTTGAAAAGCTGAAGTTTGAGCATTAGCCCTTTGTTAGTGTCCATGATAACCTGGCCGATTACTCTGTTATATATGCCAAGTGTAATTTTGAAGTGATTGATAGCCTTGCTTTTATAGAGTAATTTCATGCTCTGAATACGAGATTACATGTCATGTCCATACAACTGTACATGCACAAAGTAATGTGAAAGATGCAATGGATCTACAGCTGCCCCACTAAATAGGAGGTTCAACTTCTGGAAGGGTCAAAAGGAGGGTGGAGTGAGTAGGAGGGGGGAAGTGTGGGTAGGAGAAGTGTGGGGTGGGGTGGGGTCATTGTGGGAAAGACACCAAACTTTGACTGAAAACCTGTCATTACCAGAAGTTCAAATAATTACCAACAAGCGTAACAAGGAAGCCTGAAAAAAAGCCAGAGAAGGGGGTAATCTAAAATGGATCAGCATCCTAAAGAGGGGGAGTTCTAAGCAATGGATGCTGAGTAAATGGATGTTTACTTTATTGCATCAGGCGCTGCAGCACAGATTCACCGCGGATACCACACAGTTGCTGACCCTGCTGACAAACCTCCTGACATATCTCATTTGATTTTTGTGGTTCATGGAATTGGACAATTAATGCACATGGGCAATATTGTCAAGAGCTGTGTTAGCCTTCAACAGTGTGCTGTAACAGTTTTAGAGAAACATTTTACAGATAATCCACCTAATCAGCGATTGGAGTTCATTCCAGTGGAATGGAGATCATCACTTAAACTAGATGAAGGTAAAAAAATTCACCTCCCCAGAGGTGATGTTGAGAGATGTGCTCTTCTAACAGTTAACATTAAAGTCCTTAGATCTGGTTTTCAATTCTCCCCTCTAGCTGCTACACATTTCTTGGTAAGTTAGTTGTAAGAATTTAGTGTTTAATCAAGTTACAACTTTAACCTGATAAGTTTGAGTATTCTAATTAGCTGTTTGCTGGACAATATGTGGATATTTTCTCTTTCCACCCAGTGAAATGAAATGGGGGCAGTGAAATGAAATGAAATGAAATGTGATGGGGGCAGGAAGGAGGTCGGTTTGGTCTGGCACACCAGTGAGTTCTTATTAGCTTAGTGGTAGAGCATTGGGCCACAGGAGCAAAGATGTGAGGTTCAAATGGTCATTTGGAACAGATATATTTTTTTGTCTCATGCTCTTGTGTAATTTCCACTTCCATCAAGGTACAATTGAGAGCATAACACCTGCTTCAATATCAGGACTCAGGAAGATTCTTAACACCAGCATGATGGACATCATGTATTACACGAGTCCATTTTACAGATATGAGGTAAGGGGCACCTTACCTGTTAGCCCTTTGATCCCCAAGGGTTAATAGAATCTAAATTAACTTTACAGTAATGCCCCTAAATCACACATTGAGGTCAAGAGAAAAAGGAAATGATCAATAACTGAAGAAACTCTCGGTGGTCTTGACATCAAATTCTCCTTCCCAGCACCTTTGGAAATGTGTAAAAAATTATATGGAGAATATGCATTCTGATGTCAGACTGTAAAAGGTTAACTCTTAAGAGTGACTAGCAGGTAATTTCTCCTCATAGTTTCACTTTACAATCAAATGTAAAGGTTACAAGAAAAAAGGAAATGATTCCGTAGTCCCTCCCTCCACACAGGATCACCAATGGGTGCGTGCAAAAATTGCATTTGTTTAATGGTTTGAAAAAATGTCAATCAGCTTGAAGGTTTTTTCCAGAACACATTGTTGAACAGACTAGAACCTTGAGTAAGAAAATGTGAATGACGTGACTCCAATTTGATTTTGCATTCTGTTTCAGATCATTGACAGTGTAAGAGATGAAATGAACCGTTTGTACACCAAATTCTGCTCCAGGAATCCTTCATTTGTGGAAAGAAAGGGCAAAATTTCGATAGTAGCCCACTCGTTGGGGAGTGTGATTGCGTACGATATCTTAACACTTTGGGACATCGAATCAAGACATCTTTCTCCAGATTCCACAGAAAGCACTGGCTTTCTTACAGAAAGCCTGCAGTACTTGCGGTCAATAACCAGCATGACGAGTAATGAGAAGAAGGAGTCTGGGCCCGAGGGTAAGAGGAAAGAGAATTTACGAGTTGAACTCGCTAAGGCTCGGAGCGAAGTGATGAGGCTTGAGGCTATGATGACAAGTGAGGTGGAACACGAGAAACAAGAAGCTGAAAAAACCTCAGGCGAATGCCCTTTAGCGCTACGGTTCAAGGTAAGTTACCAGGCCTAGTCTCGCACCGAGACCTTTCACGGCCAAGCGGTTCAGTCACACGATGGGACCTGGGCACACGATTAGACGTGGGCGTGAAGAATTTCAGGGGATCTTATGGTTTTTAGGTAGAACAGAGGGTGGATCAGTAGTCGTCAACAGAGTATAAAGGGGGAAAAACGAAAATTGACTGCGAATTAGTTGCCAATTAGGGGGAATCATATTATTGATACAAAATCTGATAGAGGGATCAGATAAATTTTTTTGTGACGCAAAGCTGAATTTAAGCAAGTTTCCCACCCAGTTTGCGTTCTTTTAGGTTGAAAACTTATTCTGTGTGGGATCGCCGCTGGCAGTGTTCTTGACGCTACGAGGGCTCAGACCGCAAGACGACGTAGAAGATCACGTGCTACCAAAGTCAGTTTGCAAACGTGTGCTGAATATTTATCATCCAGCTGACCCTGTGGTGAGAAATTACATTATATAAAGATATATTTAAAGTTGTTATAACTTGAAGTCAGTGGTTGAAACCGTATTGTGTGACAATTTGATTGAAAGCAATGAATACTTTCATGTGATACTGTTTATTGTGCTGCACAAGGTGGGTCTAACTTTTAACGCTAGAGATGAGATCGTAACGTTTGACCATTCGAATGAAAGCTACAGAGCAGTACTTTCATAAGGTGTTGATTACTATGATTTACCGGGTGGTTCCAACTTTTACTGCTTTTATAGATTTTTAATCTGGGACCGTCCTCAAGCTTCCTCGATATATTTTCATGCAGCTAGTGTCTGATATTTTCTTTCCTTTGTTGTTGTTGTTTTTTTTTTCAATCGTTGTGAATTTATTCACGGGAAAGTAGAACCCAATTAAATTTGCGAAGCTCCCAAGCGGCGGCTTCGTGGCTCATTTGGGTGGTGGAGTTCGAATCTCGTCAAAGTCTGATTTTTTTCCAGGCTTTTCTTCTGCAAATAGCTTGTCTTGCCTTTCTTTGCTTTTCTAATTACTAATTACCATAAGAATCAATTTTTTTTATGTATAAACAGGCTTACCGCTTAGAGCCTCTGTTAAGTTCAGACTACAGCAGCATTCCTCCGGTACAACTACACCGCTACGACAGCAAACAGACAGGCTACACTGAAACCAAACCAGCTGGCAAGTCTGCCAAGTGGGGAGCCCTTTTAGCGGTATATCGAGCTGGTTTTTCCAAACAGAAAACAGACGATGAAGCCAGTGATCGATCAAATAGCCCAAACAGTGAAGCGGAAAGTACAGATGAAGAACTCGTGGTTGTTCACAATTCTGCATCTGGGGAAAGCGTTGAAGGTAGGAACTGGTGAAGAAGAATTTAGGTTCCAAAGGGTTTCGTTTTAAATGGAATGAAGGTGTGTTTTTTCTGCAAAACCTAATAAAGTTGCTCAGCGCGCTGCATGAGGTTTACATGTCGAGAATTCTCCTTAACGTTATTGGGAGCTTTTGTGAGTGCCTTAGCAACGAGTACCTCAGCTCTAACCAATTCTGTTTGACTAATTTACAAGCTGAATAAATTGCCTTTTAGCGTCTTGGTGTTTCCTTTTAAACACATCTTTCCTCATAATTTCACCCTGCATTAGCGAACGGTGTAAACGACGAAGGAGCTACATGCAGTATCACCGACGGTGGCTCATCGGCTTCTTCCAAGCGGACGGGTTGGATTGCGAGTATCTTTGGTTCTTCTAAACCCCTCACGGCAGGTAACTCCGGCCAGGAGTTGGAAGAAACGTCAGAAACAGATGGGGGTGTCAAAAAGAAATCTGAAAAAACGAAAAAAGAAGAACACCTCTCAGTGCCTTCGAAAGGTAAGTAATAAATAAAAATGTGATCAAATAAATCAGTGGAATTAAACACTGGCTCTTCGTTTACCGTTTTCTGGTCAAACTTGAATTTGGAGTCTTTGCCTTTTTTCCAAGGGGGGGGAGGAATGGGGGGGGTAGTAGGTAGTAGTGGGAGGAGACACTGATATCCAGGAACGGGGACGGTACACTTAAACAGCGCAGGGACCCCAAAAACGGTACACTTAAGCAGCGCAGGGATCCAAAACCTCCCTCTTTTTATCGTTCCACGCCATTACTGTGCCCCGTTTACCACGCCATCAACACGAATACGTTTTCGTTTGAAAATGCATAATTTGTGAAGCGTTCTAACCCGTAAACGCTGATGAGACTTAACGGTTAAAAAGTGAATGCGTCTTCATGCTGTAATTCCTCTGTGGACAAGTGAAAACGGAGGCTTTTTAAAACAACAGAGAAAAAATGCGCCACGCACTGTTGCTTTCGTCCGTGTTTTGGGTGTTACAGTGAGAACGATAGTCGAAAACGCACTAAAGTGTATGCGCTCTCTCGTAATTTCGCCAAGTTTCGATATCTTTTGCCAACACAATCATCTTGTCCTCCTTAACACTTTCAGTTTTGAAGGAACGACTCGACTACACTCTACGGGAGGGATACATGGAATCTAAATACTTGTCTGCGGTCACGTCTCATACATCGTACTGGTATTCATGTGATGTGGCACGGTGCATCCTTGAGAATTGCCTGGATCCAGCACAAAATTTGGACCAGTCTTAAGAACGTGTGAGATGGTTGGATAAATTATTACATTAACAACGCAAGTGCCTGGGATCTGCGGTAATTTATTTCGGGTGGTTAACTAGGAAAAAGGGTTTATTATACTATTTCTGAAAAATAGTCCAAGTAACTGGAGACGAGGGAATGTTTTGTCAAATTTTATTCATCATTGGTTAGTTACGCATGTAAAAGTACTTAAGAGGCATTATATTTATTTACCTGTCAGTGTGACTTGAAAATTTTATAACTCGAGGTGATCTAGAGTTGAGTAGCCCTGCCTTTACTGCAGTTTAACCCTTGAATTCCCATCAGTTACCAAGATAGAATTTCTCCTTACATTATCAATACAATATCAAGCAGACAAGTGATGAGAACAAAGAGAAATATCAATTAGGGGATTACTGCTCAATCTAATACCAAAATCTCCCAACTAATATGAGAATTGTTTGGCAGACAATTAGGAGAATTACTAATAAGATCTTGGGAGTGAAAGAGTTTTAAAAAAAGCTGGAATAGGTGCTCTAGGAATATTATTTTGCGAAAATTATGTCATAGGCTCACATAAAACTTCTTCCGGGAAAATGGCATTACGATAATGCAGTATGGGAGAAGTGAAGAATGTTTTGAGATATTTTTTATGATAAATTGTAGGAGACGTAGCACTGACGAAGTGAGGCCTTGACAACGGCGCGCGCACAAGCTTGAGAACGCCGTTGTGTTATAAACACGGAGTAAAAACGTGTAAACTACGTCGCGAAAGATTCGCGCGTTTGTCGCGGCCTGATTCCACAATTTTTTCCCCCTTAATTTGCCATGGACAATACAAACTTGTCGGGATGTAAAAGACTGATTGAAGAGCCAACATCGACTAGTTTGTATGATTAACATGCAACTTCTTGCAGCTGATGAGAGCCGACAAAATTATCACTTGGATGAAACTCCAAATTCTCCTGACTAATTTACAAGAAATATTGAGCTGCTGGTAGTGAGAGTCGCCAATCAGATCTGGAAGATTAAGAATTTTAACGTAATTAATTGCGCGCTCCTGTTCTGGAACGTAAGTCTGAGATTTGTGGGATTAATGTTAGCAGCCCTCATGCGCAAGATTTGATAGAAATTGCCTATAACAGATTCGGTTGCGATTAAGAAGGATTTTCCCTTCACTAGGTATTAAAACTATTTTGAATACATTCTAAATCTTAGATTTTAAAATCTTTAAAACAAATAAATAGTTTATCTTGTTATTTCGTGTAAATATGCGACAAGCATTTTGTGTACTAATGTAAAAAACTGGCTAGTATTTTAACGCATTGTGTTGCACTGAAAAATGTCAAGAATGGTTCAATAAATATATGGTACAATTGTACACTATGTTCTTTTGCATATTTAAATTGAATCTCCTGTAGCGAACCTTCTCGTTCCTAAGTCGATTTTCCACTTGAGCGGAAATATGGAGACCTGGCTCGAGATTTGGTAAGGAAGATGACGTTATGGTTTGACATTGTTAGGAGTCGAGGCTCGCTTGATACCAGTCCACACCCGCTGTTTCTTGTAGGTTACGTCAGCAATTTGGCGTCGCCCGTTGGTTACGATGTCTTGAACAATGCATAACCATAAAGTGTACTGATTTGTGCTTTGATGAAGTCTTTAAAGCGTTTTTTGTGGCGCCATTTTTCTTCAGCGCTAAATACATCAGCCTTTTCGTTTTTCTGTAAGTTCTTTCAGACCAAAATACAAAAAAGTCATTGGGAAGGAGTTCCTGGACGAACATTGTATCCAATTTGTGACTTTTCTGATGATGGAAAGTAACAACGTCAGCGTTTACATTGGAAAATTTAATTCTAATGTC
This sequence comes from Pocillopora damicornis, assembly GCF_964200805.1. NCBI lineage: Eukaryota > Metazoa > Cnidaria > Anthozoa > Scleractinia > Pocilloporidae > Pocillopora > Pocillopora damicornis. The sequence continues at coordinate 1,079,255 of NC_142683.1, forward strand.
TGCGTATACCCCTTGGGCAGTTGAGTCGTTGATTCGCTGGACTCAGAAGGAGGTCTGGGCCCAAGACCTAACCGTGACATTGTACTGTGTCCTTGGCAAAGGCATTTCATTTTCACTTACAAGGAGGCAAACGGCTGCGGAAACAGCCTCGTGACCAGGGCCTTTCCGCCCTCTCCAACTTTTCAAGGGAAAAGCCTCGGAAACGAGGTTACGCTTCGACAATAAAAAATATTTTATGCCCTTACCATGGTAGTATAAACTTTTCCAGCTTTATTGATAGCCACATACAATCCTGATTCTACATGCTTTATTCTTATTAGGCTAGTTCCACAAGACTGAAGCTCAAACAGACCTGAAACAATAAAAAATGGGGTACATTAGCAGCCGGAGAGCGATCAGGAGATCTGGAATTTTAGCAGGTAACATTATATTTCTAACATAGTGCGCGCGTCTCTCCCATTCTTTCATATCCAGCCATCATATCTCTAAAAACGCACGGCCGTTCAAGAATCGACGAAGCTAGAAGAAGTACTTCGAGAAACTCTTGCGCTTCTTGCCTACCTCCCAAACTTCTCGCGTGCACCCTTACCTCGAGATAAGCACGCTAAGCTTGGACTAGCCAGTTCATAATCTCATACCCAGCTCCCACCGTATAACTGTAACTGAAATGTACACCGTGGAAGGTCAAGGTACAAGATTTGCCTGCTCTAGGTGTTCAGTTATATTAGATGAAAGTCTAAAACAGAGCGATGGTAAAAGCAGAGCGAAAACTAGGGAAGTTCACTACCCAACCCGACCTAAGCCCTCCTTGCTGTTACTCTCCACGGCCGTTTCCTATCGCGCTTGATTTTACTAACTGAACGCCTGGAACAAACTAAGCATGGAACAATTCTTAACCAACACAAATATCGAAAATTTTAACTCACGCGATCAGAGATCATGTTTGTTTACTAAAAACCAAAATAGGATTATATTTGATGGGGCTCATTTCCCCCGGGGGTGGTTTTCATCTCCAATATGTGAATAATTATTTTATCATTTTACGCCAACAATGGTTATCGTGACTTTGCCTGAAAACCAAAATAGTGTACTCTGTAAAGGTGGTCATCTTTCCCAGGGGGGTTTTTCCCTTCTATTATAAACAATTATGTTAACGTTTCACACCGACATTAATTATCGTGACGTCACTTGAAAACCATTCACAGCTGTTAATCCCTCAAGGACCAATTTAGTCTGTTGATATTTATACAATAACAATCAAGAACATGAATATGTATTTACTTCGGAACAGTCATGCATTCCTTGGTAAAAATTCTCTGACAGCGTGAACGTCGTGAAGTGAAGCTGTTTGTAAGATTTCTATAGTCGTATTTGTACTTACATCTGTTTGTCAGCTGACAATAAGTGTCATTCACCCCTTGCAGTGTTCCATTTGACAAAACCGCCAGATGAAATCTCAGTTTACTCCAGAGTCGAGCTAGTCTCTTGTGAGTGGGAGCTGCATTTCCGTCGCAGCTTCCTCTTGGATTGAAATACGTTGGTACTTTGTATCTCCTCGGTTGCAAGCCGCTTCCACGCAGTTTTATTCTTGAACTTACGCATGATAGTCTTGTTGTTATAACAAACACGGTAATAGATAGAAATAGCTGGCGACCAAACAACATATTAAAGTTAGAAATGACCCTAATGGAGACTTAACTGTTAATACAAACAGTCTCTCAGGTCCATCAATTTATATATCACAGTATTGGACTGGGAAAATTTTCTGCGATCGTGGTAATATCTTAAAATTGTCACAGTTGCATGACATAGGTCACGGTTAGTACAGCGTGTGAATTTTTAGCCTACATTCACTTTATTTTTTTTTCTTTGTTTGCAATCCGTTGTGATGTGCCTCCTCTCTGGTTCTATATTTCTTTGTTTTGGCCTTTTTGATGTGTTTTTGTATACCCTAACAACCGTTCCCTTCGGGGTTCTACTTTACATCAAGTCAATTCACTATGACGCAGAGCTAGTCCGAAAATATCGTGAAGTAATTTAGGCTGGTGTCACGTTGAATGTTCGCTGCCTGTCTTTGGATTGCATTTAAAAAATAAAGCAACTTTACGCATTCGCTTAAGAATGTAATTTTACATTGTGATTTTTGATCTTTTTGTTTACAGATCTCTAAGTTTCCTAGAAAAGAAAACGAAATCAGTGACAATTTTTTTTCTCTCTTGGGTATTTCGTTAAAATCTAAAATATTAGCACACGTAATTTGTCATCCCTAATAGGAACGCGAAAAAAGAGTCGACGTCAGATTTCTAATTTTACCACAATTAAACGACAATAGCATTGTCTAGTACCTATATTTTAACCATTTAACCAAGATTTCAGCGCACCATTAACGTCATACTATGGTCTTCACGTGCTCAGCTGTCAAACTAATTTGCACGTGCGAACTTAGTACCCTTAAAGCCACCGCGTGATTTTAAATTTCCCTAAGAGATAGCACTTCAGTTGACTGATCACGGAAAAAATGAAGCTAGACAAATAAAAGATGAAAAAAAAAAAAAAAAACGCCTAAGGCGGGTACAAAAGTAATAACTACGAATCCAAAGTTCTAACCACGGATCAAAAGTTGTACCTACGAATTCAAAGTTATAATTACGGGTCCAAAGTTATTGCTACAAATCCAAAGTTATTAATAAATACCATCATGGGATCTGCCGTCATTCCTTTGAATGCGTCTGAGAGGCTCTTAATGAGGTTAACCATTAGCCGTAAACCGTCAAAAACAGTTTAGCCGTAAGGAGGCGTAAAAATTGACAAATATGTAATATTATTCTTTTAAAAAAAAAGTTCACCTTGAAAGGTAAAATTTGTTCTTTTAACCGCAATGGAAAAAAATTAACGGTCAAAATTTTAATCGTTGGCGGTAAATGTCATCACCCCCTTCCAGACTACCGTAGAAATTAACAAATTTTTACGTCAGTATCCACTTTTTTCATTAGTTTAGAGTGCCACTTAGAAGTCACAGTAAGCGACATTATTGAAGTCAGAATCGGCCAATATCTTATTCGCAAGAAACGATGAAACAAAAACTATTATTATTATTTTGCAATCAGTAGCTGCTATACTACACAACTACAAACTGTTTTTTCGACGTGGCTACAGTGTGACTCAACTTAAAGGTTTTGAAGAAGAAAAATTTACGCAAACAAGTTTTCAGTTGAGATTATTAAGTATCAGTTAAGTTCTTGCGATATTGCGGCGTTTGAAATCACATTTTTGTAGCAGTATTCGAAAGCAGTGTTCTTTGCAAAAGTAGTTTCAAGCTTACCAAATATACAAAAGAAATGATTTGGCAATTTTAGGGTTTAGTGAAAGATTTCCCTTCTTTAAAAAATGCCAACTCTCACTATTGATTAATTCAAATAGAAATTTAAAACAAAATTGAGATATTTCACAGATTCTTCACCGAAAGATTTGGTGTCTTACTTAACACGAGTCTGGACTAAGACGAAACTAGCATGAATTTCGGTAAATCCGCGAATATTTGTTTTCATGGTACACGTGGCATGGTATTTGAAACAAACTTAAATACGACCGTTAGCATGTCAGTGTAGTTGTTGCATCTAATATACCAGCGAAATACAGATTGTTACAATAATACTGGATTTGTTTTACTCATACTGCTTCCCCTTAAGTTTTTTACCTTCGTCTGCAAAAAGCAATGTTTAGCCTTTTCTAATATTATACTTATGTTGCAATTTTCGATCTTCAAAGCGAAGACATTTTTTTCAACAGACAGTAATTATAAGTTAATTGAACTATTAACTAAGTGCATTTCAACACAACAGTCTCAGTAAACTTGAATATAGCGTCAAAAATTATTTTTACAAACACTTACCATTCTAAATTCCATTTGACTGAGAGAGCTCTTCTCGCTTTTGCTTGTTCACCTTTAAGCTTGTCCAGAAAAACTGCAGTTTTCCTGTCGCCCCCAGACTGATATAAAGCCTTCCATTACCTCACAGGGCGTGTTACCTCACTTTTGTTTTGACGCTGTATGAAATAAAAGAAAACATTTCAGAAATTTCGTTTCTATATTATGCATAATTCGGATCCTTTCTGCGTAGAAGCTTTATTTAAACGTGTTTTTGCGGTGTCGTGTTTTTTAAAAACCGTTAAGAACACTCGAATATTTCTTTTTGCCGCAAATCGACTGTGCTTTTGTGCGTTTAAAGGCGAGCCGTGTCTGAGAGATAAAAGGCTTTTTGTTTATGTTCGACTTGAAATTTCATGGTCTACAGAGCACACTGACTAAAATGGTTAGAACAATGTTTACTTCCAAATACCGCGCTGTTTACTTCTAACTATGCCGCATATACTGCCGGTAGTAAAATGTACTTTAGTGATTTCTAGAAATGATTCTGTGCATATTGCTTAATAATCTCGCTGCTAAAACCGCATATTGGGCTTCGATACATAACCGAAAAGTAAGCAAGTACGTTGGATAATTAATTACGGCCATTATTCCTCCATTATCGTTTATCGTCAATAGATAAATAAACACCTAACTTTGACTCACTTCCTCTGACAATTTAAGAGCATTCTTCTAACATTACCAAATTTCTTCGGTGCACTCAGCGGAATGATATTTCCTGTATACCTGAGTTCGTTCAAATGCTTCATAAAAGAGAACTGCTAAAACATTCCATGACAGATCGATTAGTAGCGTTCAATTTAAGTGCGTTGCCGGCAAGCTTTTGAATGACCGCATATTGCGTTTCGCCTGCGCATTTCCAACAGAGAAAATGTTCTACAAGTGATACAAACGCGTCAATAAATGTCAGCCGGAAGAGTTTGATAACAATATAACACTTTTGCGGTCAATAAATTAATGGTCTTCGTCTTCATTGTTGATATTAGCGGATTATACAGTACTTTTCCTTCTGAAAACGCCGACTGTTTGAAGTTCTTGAATAGCTTGCCGTCTTTTTATGGAACTAAAACTCCATGATCGGTTTTGGCAAAGTGGTAACTTCGCGGTCTTTGCTATTGTACAAGTGCCTCTGTTGTCGGTCTTTCCTAAAAGCGGAGTGTCTTTGAGCATTTTAATAACGATATTGTACACCCATATTCCTTCAACAAATACCATGAAATGTCAAAGCAAACAAAATTGTACAAAGTAAATCTTTTAAAGTCCAGGAATCTCGACAAGTATGTTTTCAGACGGATACCAAATTTGTGGAAACAATATGAAAATAAATTAAAGCCAATTTATTACAATTACATTGAATTGCTGGTCTTTCTATCACAGAAAACAAAACGACAAAGATCTATATTAACACAACGTAATATGACCTGGGATCACTAGATGTTCAATGCTTTGTACTTAATTGCTTGTTGAGTTTTAGGAAAAAGGTATTTTGCAATTCTATAGCCGTTCTCTCAAGAATACCTAAGATTATGAGAGGGAAACTTGGTTTCGAAACTTTCTCATCAAATTTTAAGTGGTACTTAACTAATGGGCCAAGAAAGATAACTTTCGGTAAAATACGTATTTGGAGAGCCGGAAATTCTCTTTCAAACCTAATCCACTTCAAAATACTTTGTTATTTATAAAAACCGCGGTGTCTGAATCAAAATTGTGTTACAATATACGGGCTTGCACATTTTTGGTTTGCACGTAAGCACGAAAGCTGAAATCTGGAACAGCAGGAGTTTATTTAAGAAACTAACTTTGCAGAACTTATGTCATGATTAAAGGTTCTTGCAAAGTTGCCGATCAGAAGTTAGCTATGCATGCGTGACTCGTCAATCTTTCCAAAGAGATTGCGTGACACTTGGCAAATATATCTCTTTTAGACATTTGCGCTGCAGACTTAAATGCCCACAAAAATGCTTCTTCGCGCAGAAATAAATGAGTACTGCGGTTTTGCTTGCCTGATAGCATTTTTTCAAGACTGAGAAGGAAATAGTTTTGTGATGACTTGGCGACCTCGGCAAGTTTGTGGCTTGCCGTCTGATCCGAAAACCTTGTGCCCGGAAACAGCAAACCTCAGTGTAAAATTCACCAGCACTCGTATCTAAAGTAAAATTATCGTCAAAGAAAATTTTTTCATAAAAACATTTTCGGGCTAAACGAAAATTCCTCTAATGACTACATAAAGCCATCCTGGGTGGTCCGATCTTGTAAAATCAATATTTGATATTTGATCAAAATTTTTGTTTTTCAGAGTAGTATCTCAGATCAATAGATCCAGAAGTTTCCACGTATCTTTTGTTCATTTCATCTTGACCTTTATTCTGGTATTGAATTGGGCACAAGTTTCTCGTTATATCGAATTATTTTGTGATTTTTTTTCATTTTTAAATTTGTAAAAAGAATTTTCGCGAGTCAATCTAGGGCTTTGGTGTGAAAACATGGCTAACGCATTGTTTATTACTGCCATTATAGAAATGTGTTTTAAGTAATTGTATAAATGAACAATTAGATGAAAATAGAACAATTGAAGTAGAAAAACTGATAGATACATAAATCGGTAATTAGTGTAGTCTTTCAGAAAATAAACTTGCAAACAATTGAATGGTCTCTAGAAAACTTTGTACTGCAGAGATAAATACCATAACACGCGATCCTAAGATTCTACCCTTACACTGCTACAAAATTGTAGGAATTTTATAGGATGAAATAGGAAACATAACTAATTGTATCAATTTTCGTCTGATGAATGTTAATAAATATCGCGGCGGTAAGCGACGATTCTTTTACCTTTGGAAAACTAGATTTTTAGAACTTATTAAAAATACAGAACGACGCGAAAGATTTTGAGAAGTTTTCCCCAAACCATGATTTTTGGCACGTCTGAGTTTCTTCGCTCTGTTTGGTTTCCAATCTAGTTTTTTCTATTCCGTTGTCTGTTTTTTTCCTCTCGCTGACAGCACTGAACAGTGATGATTTACAATTGATTTCTGAGCTAAGACTCGTTTCGTCAAATATTTTTTACCACACAATATAAAAACATTTGTCAAACAGAGTTTGGTATTTTTACATGGATGAACTGAGAGAAGATAAATTACTTTTGACCTTCGTTTTGTTTCGCTTCGAATCAGCAGTTGTCTTGCTCACTTTTTTTTTTGATCCATCAAACGACAGCTCAAGAAAGAGGAAAAGCGACAAATTCTGTCTGTCAAGTGCCATATGAATCGTGCATTGGAAAAAGTTTCATAGGCTCTCTGATGAAACGTTGAGGAAACCATTTCCTGTTCTTATGGTCCGTGATGAGTAATAATCCCACTTCTGTACTGAACACCAGAAATAGCACGTATTCCAGCTAACACACACACGAACATCGAAACTTTCATAATTAGGTAAAGATTCGCACGATAGCCATAGTAGTTTACAAAAAGCTTCATCAACATACCTTAGTTTCAACGAATTTGAACATCAGTCTTCAATCACCATTTAATGGAAAGTAAAGGAATGTCAAAACACTCAATTTATTTTTACATCCCTGATCTGTAAATATGCCAGGCATATGTTCAATTTCTATCAATAGCTCATTAGTTTACGAGTGACAATGACGATATTTCCTCCAGGATCCTGTAACGCGCGTATGATAAATAACCACAAGATATAAAATATATGTAAATTCAGTGATATGTGACTTATCCCATGGCTAAGCGTGCACTGTGTCACCATAAAGACCCAAGTTGACAGATTCTTTGTGAACTTTGTACAGTTTATGAATCTAAGAAGCACGGCAGCCGATTTTCCTGTGACCTGTTGTGGAAATCCTCTCAGAAAGAAATTAAAATTAAGTGTTTCGGTCGACTAAATCTGGGACTGGTTACAGATGTCATGGTCAGCAGAAACCAGATTAAGACTTCAATTTTATATTTGAAATCAAATATCACATGCCACAGCTACAGTCTTCAAGAGTTTTTCAGCTTTTTTTAATCGTAATTGAACAACAGACAAAAAAAGATTCAGGAATTTCCTTTTACTGATTTAGAAAAGGAAAACATTTCAAATCTACTTAACTTTCGAAGAATTCAAGGCTGTGACGCTATAGACAGTATGCAATTGTCCTTGATATTTTCCACGCCCATTTTGTTTGAAGCATATCGTTCAATCGCGGAACAAGATTTTGCAAGTTGTAAAAAAAACAACTGTCGGCAAACTGTAAGTACATTAAAGCACAACGTTCTTTTGTCAGATTCTGAGAAACCATTCCTAATATGTTAATGAAAAGATAACATAGTTTTCACCTACTTGCTATGACTTGGAGATTCTTTTCAGTCTCAAACGCAATTAACCTTTATAGAATATGAAGAGAATCAAATCCCTCGAAGGTTTTTTCTCTCTTTTGCCATTATGATAAACGCACGCTTTTAGCTTGATTGTTCAAATGGTCGATTCCGAGAAAAACTGAAAGTTACATTTTGACACAGGCTTGGCCAACATGCAATTTGCATGCAGCGTCTTGTCGTGCGGCCAATCCGGAATGCTGAAGATATGCAATTAGCTCAGCATTTGCATTTATGAGGTCAATATCTCTTGCTGGTTAATGCATGCTTCTGCCGATGCAATAATGCAAATGCAGGGTATAACCATGTTATATCGCTCAGCGTCCACACTCATGACTCACAGAGACGGTTTTCTTTTGTATTAAAACCTGATATGTTCACCTTGTGATTGTTATTGTTTGTCTGTATTTTTACATACGGTAGATCTTATTTAGCTGGGTGAATGCCAAACTCTGTGTAATAAATTTAGATTTTTGATTCAAAGTTTTCGAGCACATCGCAAAACCTTATGAGATAAAACTTCTGCCTGAGATATGCCAGTACATTTCACTCTAACCCGTGTAATTTATTAAACATCCAAAAGAACTAAGTTAACCTTTGGATTTAATCAAATAACGTCATTACTTCTTGCACAACATTAAAACAGATCGTTCCTGATGATCCAAGCCAATTAAAGCTTATTCATCAAAATTTCAATGTACTGCAAAGAGATCCGCTGATCTTAAAATCGCGCAATGAGTTGGAACAGAACTGTTCTTCATCATTCAATGAAAGGCAGTTCCGTTTAAACTTTGCACGCTTACATTTTACGAGCATTGCTTTCTTAATGAATAGGCACAGCATTCAAAAGATTTCTATGTATTCTTCTTCATTTTCAACACAATGTTGCAATTTTTGTACTTACATCATGCCACTAACCTTGGTAAACTACATGTCTCTGAGTTTCCACGCTGTATTCGTTGATATTGAAAAAACACTCCAGGATTCCTTTGAAACTAAATGCTTCACAAGAAGCCCTCAACTGTCAAAGACATAAAAAATGACCCTAATTCCTAGGGGTTGTTGGCGTTTCGGGAAGAGAAGTGTTGAAAGTAGATTGATTGTCTGACAACTGCAATGACCTAATTGGTTATACTGTTGGATTTCATAAAACTGTCACAAATATTATTCAATTAGTATTAAGAGTATTGTTGGTGGAGACAGTTGGAGAATTCTAGCTTCGATCAGATCATATTTTTTCAATCTGTACCTTTTAAAAAGACTCAACAGTGAACATTCAAGATTGTAAGTTTAAACTCGACTGAGTTTTCTTGTCTTAGGACGTCGTGTGAGATGTCAGAATCCTGCTGACAATAGAGTAAGGGGATCCGCAAATCTCCCAGAAGAGTAGCGCAAAAAATCTGTCTAGGAACAAAATGTCCAACTGAGTGTTTAATTTTGATCAGTGTGGTGGCTAATTTAGACCTGAGATTCTCAAAACAAGCCAAAATCTTGCGGTATGTTGCCCGTCATCTGATTTTGGTCAGTCTAATTGATTGTTTCTGGCGAGACTTAAATCAAAACGCATAAATCACTTGATCCAAGTTGTTATCAGATTGCGTCCGGGTTGTACGATAATAAAGCTTTAGTTACTTAATCGCTCTATGAGTGAAAACATATTTGATTCAATAAATTAATTATATTCAAGTTGTAGTCACGAGAAAAAGGAATCTTCTTCCTCTCATAGCACAGCTGCTAACTTTTTAAATCAATCTTGGATGATAGCGTGATCTTCTCTCTGATGTCGCGTGAGAATTTATCCTTGTGTTTCGGGTATTTTTGCGATTCCCCTCGGCAATAAAAGTGACATGGCTTACTAATTAAGCTTACCCTAGTTAACTTCTTTTGTATGCAGTGCTCTGTTAATTAAATCAATGTCGTCTATTACACCGAAGGAGATCTCAGATAGCGCGTATTCATTTTGAATGGCGGAGACTCAAACTGTTACAAAATGATTGTGAAGTTATCTTTTCCATCGAAGAAGATTTTATGGCATGAAGAACAGAGCGCTGTTAATCAGGTAAACTATCGATTTATCTCTACATTAGGAATAACTGATTTTTAGAAGTACGTCTTGTATTTTGACCTTAAAATGCGTGATTAAAGATAATATCTCGGGATGTATTTGAGCAGAGTAGCAAGGCAAGTATTCGTTGGATTCTTGTTCCAAATTACAACATCCGTTTCACATCCGTTTCCGAATGAGCGGGAAATATTCAGTTCCTCATTTGAAGGAAAATTTATGACTTGACACGTCGCTGTATTACACTTAGTTTTTATGAAAGTACTTATATTGTTTGATTCATCTGTTGCCTATAATCAGAAAAATTCTAACCGCTTGCGTTGCGGTTTGAAATATATTAACACAAGATCAAGTTTTATGGAGACAGATTGAAGCTAATCGTGTTTTTCGCCAAAGGCTCGTACATGTTTTAAATTTGTCAAAAAAAAGCAATTTCCTCTGTGGAAATCACATTAAGATGCCGCAAGTCCACCGATCACAAAATACTATGTTATGACTAAATTGATCCATTACTTCAATGTACAGGTAAAACTTACTAAAGGTCTCTGAAACAGCCGTTATGTTGCAACTGGGCGTCGTTTACCTTAAGGAAAATGTGTTGATTTTGCCGCACTCGTTTTCCACCTTCATCATTGGATAGCGCCAGAATTGTGCTCTTGTTCAGCGAGTTTGGCAAAAAGTCTGTTTACTGTGAGACCTCCAAGAGATACATCAGAGACACAGCTGAACTAACTGATTTCCACTCAGTGTGAGTTTCCTTTACATCAGACATCGACTGACCTCCTGAACTACAGCATTGGTACAATTGTAAATTATTGGAGAACCACACACAGGGATCAAACATAAGTATGCTCGAAATTTTGATAATCGAGGGAATTAAACTTGAAGGATTACGTAAAATTATAGAATTCAAACGACGCAATGGGGACTCTGTCAGGAGAGGTTAAGAATCGGTTAAGACAGGTGTGTTTCTAAGACAGGTGTCTCAGTTGTGACGTGCTAGCGGTAGGTCTCGTGCGAAGATTGGGGAGAGAGTACAAGGAAACTCGAGGGGGTGAGTGAAGGACCCCTCATACAGCCCCTCTGTAATCTACTCAGGAATATCGCTTCAGCAGGAAGCAGCCAGCTGCACAAATGGTCATGTGTATCGGATCGCACTCTCAAACATTCTCGTTTTTAAAAGAATTATTATATTCTGTCATAGAAGATTCGGAATGGAAAGGACTTCTGTAGAAGTAAGGAGAGGAATCGGCGGATTGAAACTGTTACGTTGCAGGTAATTTAAGATCTTCAAAAAAAACCTTGTACCATTCAAATAAGCGCCCTGCTAAAGTTCAGTATCCCTCTGTGATGCGTAACCTGACGTAAGTGATAAAAAAAAATAGAAAATACATCTTACCTTAAACGCTTACTGCAGGCAGAAGACCTTAACCCGATCCGAAAATTGTTGCTCTGATCTGTCAAAAATGTCCTCAGATAAAACTTGTCGTGTTCCATTTGCCTTATTAATGCATGTATCTGTTAACAAGAACTGCCAAGACTGGCAAACTTGAGTAGACTTTTAGAGGAATGCCTATCATCTTCGAGATGTCAGAACATAAATTTGGTCCGACCACTAAACTGCTTTGCCAACGTGAGTCGCCATACAGGAAATTAAAAGACTTTGATTCAAAATTTCTAACTTCCTTTCCTTGCAAAAACGTATTTCCTAAAGCTGCAATATGTCAAATAAAACCGTCAAAGGCCTCTTTCAAGAGTCCACTCAAATTAAGGCATCGTCAAATTCGAAGAGTACCATTATCGAGTTACAAAATAAACAGACGGAATTTCCGATGAAAGGAATTAAACGTTTGTAAAACCACGATTACGAAAACAAACTAGGGCACATACCCTAATGTTTACCAAAATAAAGGGTCTTTTTGCGAAAGTAATGAGCTGGCCGAAAAATTAATTTTTTCAGGCTCGATGATTGCGCCATTTAACGAAATTAAACTTAAGATTCTTTTCCTTATCAAGATAACCGTAGGTGCCTGCCTTGACCTCGTGTCCTTATCCAGTTGAATAAATCTTTTCTTGATTGTGCGACATAAGTGAGTGCACGAATTGCCTTAAGAACAAGCAAGCAAAAAGTCACACACGTTTTGTTTAATTCACTCAAAAGCCAGAAAATCATAACTAGTTTCCAAATAAAGAACATCGGGTCAACTGTCCATTTAAAGCTACATTATTAATCATTTACATTCCATTTCATGTGTCAAATTTTCATCCAAATAATCGACGGATTCTACAAATATCTGGACTTAAAGGAAGACCGAGATACTCTCGCAGGACAAGTTTTGGTGAAAAGTGTACGATTGCAAACAAATATAGACGCTATTATAATTATATATGGAGCTGCTGGATTTTTTATTTCTAAATCTTTGGTCTGCCGACAGGAAAGGCTATTTAAGACCATTTCCGCTCAATTTCTTGCCGCCAGGTCACGAAATGGAAGAGAAGACATGTTAAATCTAAAAAAAGTGGATCATTGTGGAACATTGTAATTCTAGAGTTTAAACTGGCCTCAACGACATCAGTGCCACAACCATTTTACTGAACCAGAATCCTCTTGTGTATTATCCTTCGGTTGTTTTCAACAAGATTATTAGCTTCTCGGTGTCATATTTTTAAAATGTATGATACGGACGTTAATCTGTAGGCCGAGTGATCATCCGAGTCTTTCGTCAGTGAGGTTAGAAATAACTTAAAAGAGCTCAGTTTTATCACGGATTTGGAGTGTATAATCGAAGAAGTCAATTGGGATTTTTTTTCTCACTTTAGATTTTTCATCATGACTTTTACTTTAATCAGGAGCCCATTATGTAATGGGCTCCTGCTGTAATTTAGTTATTTCGAGTTATCGGATATTTGTAGTTTCCTGGTGAACAGCAGAGGACGAAATTAATTCTGAACCAATTCCTGTTTAGTAACGTATAAAGAATTTGTCCAGTGTTAATTACAATGTATGACTTAACTTCGAAAATGCTTTTTAAAGATCAGCCTTTATATAGCCAATACTTACGGAATCCTTTCTCAAGTCCGGTTCTTGATGCAAGATGCCTGTTTAGCCTAGGTTGAAGTTAAGGGAAATGCATGAAATTGCGCTGATATATCAAACTAAATAGACTGACCTTATGCCGTGAACTTCAAGTTTACAATAAGTGTTTTTGAATAAAACCTCTCCTCTTATGGCAACCTCCGTCCCAACCCTCCTCACGAAGACCTGGAACCGAACAGGCCCCTCCCTTTGTCCTTAGGGCTTAATGACGCGTTTAACCGCCTTCATGAATAGTGCCAACATGACAAAAATGATGGCAACTCTGCTTTTTGCAAACAATGAAGACCCATTCGGCATCCGGATTGGACGGAAACACGTGTGGTAAAAGTATCCCGCAGTAGAGGAGAAAACAAAACAAAAAATCAGAACATAAGTGAAAACGGTCCCGGTGCCTTGGTTTCCCCCTGCCCCTCCTGCGAAGATTTTCGGACCCAGGCCGTGTCAGACTTCCGCAAAGTGACAATTGCAGCCCGCTAAGCAATGGGACAAGTAAATCGCAATTACTATTTGTTTTTATTTCCAACCGAGCTAGCAATTAAGATTTCGCAATATTAACAATTCGCAAACTTTAAAGCGGCAATTTCAGTCAATAACTATTTTTAAACCACTCGGACAGAGCCAGTGTTAACTTACAGTAAAATTCCACCGATCTCACCTTGCGCAGTTTAACTGGGATAAATTTAAATTAAATAATGTTGCATTCCAACTGAATGCATATGTATAACAACAGCAACGAAAGTGTACACGTTGTTTCATTGAATTAAAAGGAAGATAAAGCAGAGACGTGTTTCAAATGCAGTCTGCAATCAGAGGATCTCTCTTCTTTTTACAATGCAGCGTTGAGAAAAAATGCCTAGACGATGGCTGAATGCCAAGGCGCATCAGAAACAGTCGCATTTTACTTCCGGTCGCCGTTCTGGTGTCAAAAACGTCTGTGCAAAATACTTTGTCTCATATAAACCAACGATTATTGTCGAGACGATTCTACACGACCAAGTTTTTCAAGAAGTTTCTCTGAATACAGTTCCGTTTCTTCTTTGTTTGTGCTCATTGAAAAAGCTAGTTAAGGTTTGTTAACAGTCAATTGCCCTCGAGACCGAAAGGTGACGTCCTAAAAGGAATTGTTGAGAAAAAAGTGTCTCTTATGACCGATCCAAATGTGAGAAATCTCTCAAATTCCGTCGATCAGACCTTAATTACAACAACTACATGACATTCCCTGGTTACGTCGCATTTTGCATGAGCGATAAGTCAAGGAAAACTTAGTCGTGTAAAAATGACTCATGACAAAATAATTTATCAGAAGCTTTGAAAGATGTCTTAAATATTTTCACCTAGATACAGAAATAACATCGCGAGAAAATTAAATCTCGCGTGGAACCTGGAAACAAACGGGGATAAATTCTTTCATCTCCAGCTCCCACACGATCTTCTATTTCTTTCCCAGGCCTCCTCTAGTTACTCAGAAATCTCAAATGTGAGTTGTTTACAAAGTTGAAAGCGATATAATATGTTCTTCTGTTAGCAAGTTCATGTGGCGTATCGTCGGGTCCATTCCCTCGCCGTTCTGTCGTGTTCCTCGCGGTTAGAAATGTATTGAGCCGCTATGTTTCCCACTAATGGATCCGCTGAAAACATGATAGTTAGAAAAAAAGAGAAGGTAATGAGATAAAGAAAAATATTTTTTGTCCTGGCGCGTGAGAAGAACAAAGAAAGAGTTCTGCGTCCCTAGAAAGAACTGAGCCAGAAACCTTCAATCTCCGCGCTCAAACACTGTGTCCATATCATCGCATTTTCATTAAATCGTTATGTCCCCGCGTTCACACCAAAAACATAACCGCCTAATGACCTTCCTACGCCGTTTTTCTCATGTCATGTCGATAAGTCGTAATTTCACTCGACACTTAACATAGCCAACAAAGAACGACCAAATTCTACCGACGTTACCCAAGTCTTGCAGCCAATATGAACAAGACAAAATGGGCCAATCAGTTATTTAGCTCCTTAACATTTCCTTCAGACTAAAACAGTTGAGAGAATTTTGTGTTGCATCACCTGATCCAGGTATTCAGTTTGTAAAACGGTGCGCGTTAGTTCAGGGCGCGACAGCATTGGCGGAGCGAAAAAAGGAGAGGATTAGGTCGGGTCAGGTCGGGTAATGAACGCGACCCGACCCAAGCTTCCCTCGGCCGCTTATATAGCCCCGTTTATTTTCGTCTTCCGTTTTACTATTTGAACAACTGGAAGAGGTTATGTGTTATATCAATATGACATCCTCTGGATGATAACTGTCTACATTCTTATCACAAGTTTGATGGATAATGTGTAAATACTGTCGGGCGATTTGACATGTTAAACATTCAAGGAATTTAAAAGCTGAAATACCTGGATTGCAATCTGTCAGAAGTGAACAGACGGAGAGAAGAACCTTGGAAATAGTCAGAGCTGGGCTCCAGTTATCTTTTAAAATATCCAGACAAATCACTCCCTAGAACACAAACAAATTATCGTGTTAAACCTTTACACTCTATACTAGCATCAGCATGAATATTCTCCATACAATTCTCTATACATTTAATAGGGTGCTGATAAGGAGAATTTGTTTAACAATCAAGGGGTTCTTCAGTTGGTGATCATTTGCTTTATTCTCGTGACCTTAATGCGTGATTCAAGGGTGACATTGTAAGGAGAAATTAGATACTGGTCACTCTTAGGAGTTAAAGAGTTCAACTGAAGTTAATAACCCAGAGACCATAAAAGAATTAACTACAAAATGAGACAGGTAAAAATAAAAAAACAAACAATAGTTGCGCTGTTCTGAGTCACAACGGATGGTAATTTTTTCGTTGAAATTTGACCTTGGTTCACACACAGGAAAGAAAATAACTCAGATTTAATGGAAGTACTCATCCATCAGCGGACGAGTTCGAGATTTCTATCGCATAGAAATTGAGAGCAAAAAAAATCTAAAAGTTTCAAGAAAAGAGTTCTGCAAACCCGAGACGCAGGCAAAGGTCTCGAGAATTCTCCTACCCTTGATTGTTCAGATGAGGCTATTGTAAACACAGAAGGAAATGCTCTTTTGCCCACGTAAAATACATCTAAAAATTGCTCGCCAAACTTTAATGTCCCAGGCTTGCTTGCAAACACTCTTCACACATATGGACCAATGAGAGAGTGCGTTATGTCTGATCTTTTTATAAATCCAGATGTAGCCACTACCCGGCTTTATTTACAAGAGTCACCGTTAATGTCCTCATCAGACCTTACCACAATATCTTCGATACTAGAATGATGGCGCTCGCTAATAAATTAGTTCTTAGTTTCGTCCTTCCTTAACCTAAACAGATGTCGTTGTCCCGTCAACTCAACGTTGAATCATAACTTTGCCGGACATTTGACGATAAACATACAGACAATAAAAGAAAAACAAAAGCTGTATGTACGTTGTCTCGATTCTGACATCTTCTTTTCAAAGTAAATAACCAAGTCACTTCGGATGGCATTGACGTCAACAGTGTTTGCATATGGCAAACTGATTAGCATAATATCACGTTTTCTCAGTCTTTGCTTTTATTTTCTTCTTGAGGAGCGAAAAAAAGGATTTTATTCTCTGTCCTCTGTTACAATGTCTCCTTATGTCTCCTTTTTTGATCAGGAATGGTTGAATATTTCCAATTAAAACCCAGGCATTCGAGAAAAAAACAAATGAAAAACTGTAATACAGGAAAATAAACACAAACCTTTTGACACTCGACAGAGTCTGTTTACCAAGCCTGTGCATATATTTAGCTTGGATGTCCTTATTACAAACTATTGCAATATTTCACTTTCTTATCCTTGGCGAAATATCACACTCTATCAAACCCTAAAAAAAAAGCTGCTCATAAATTTTTCCCGCCTTTGACTATCCAGCGAAAACTTCACGATAAATTGCCATCATTCTTACAGAATTAAAAAAGCTCAATTTCTCCTTCTTGTTTTCTGTACCGTGACTTTAAAAATCACAATAAATATTATCGCATGCCGCATTAAGCAGTTAAAAATGTAAAAACGTTGAACTTAACTGAGACATTACCAGCTTCGTCACCATCAATTTATAGCAGGAAGTCAGATCACATTCTAGTTTGTATGCTAACATAAATTTCCGAGTTTTTCTTTCGAAGGGAGGGCAGTAACAAAGTTCTAGTTCGATAAGTATAGGTAATAACTTAATTTCGTGCGCAGTTTGGTGTTAATAAGCAAGAGGAAATTTTTCAAAGACAATAACATTGCATGAGTCTGCAGGGCGAGTGCAATTTGCAGTCTTTGAAAAATTTAATAAAGCTTAGAACACCAAATTGCACGAGAAATCATTTTGTTACTTGTTAATAATGTAGATAAAAAATCACAGAAAGTTAAGACAGACGTAAATTTTGGCAGCGCGCGCGTGCTATTTGTATACACGAGAAGCACTCTCTTCCAGCCAATCAGACGCGTGTAATTTTTTTCAGGTATATTATTACAATTAATAAATTGAACCTATTCAAAAATTAGTTAGCAAGTTGATCCTATTGTCTCTCCAAAAGCAAAAAATTCAAATTAAAAAAAAAAACCTCACCTGGCTATTGACATTACAATGATAAATTCTTGTTCGGAAAGTGACCTTCGGAGAAAAATTAAAAAGTTTACATTGCACAAGTTATCATGATTTTGACCTATGATAAACTCTGTATAAACTGTAAAACGTTATAAACTTCTATAGCGCCAAAATTGTTACCGATTATCAACTATTTGACACCATTTTATGAACCCCGGACGGTCTAAATATGTCTGGTGAAGTTGACTTGTTTCCTACAAAATAACCGGATAACTTAAGAATGTAGAATACGAAAAAAGTTATTTTCAGAACACTAGGTTTCTCACGTTAGGTTGACATATGATAAACAGGGTTATTAGTATTATCAACTGACTTGATAACGTAAATTGGCCACTCTTAAGAGTTTAAAAGCTGACGTTTCGAGCGGTAGCCCTTCGTCTACCGCTCTGACGAAGAGCTAACGCACGAAACATCAGCATCAAAACTCTTTACGGCGCGGTGGCCAATTTATGTTATCAACTCAGTTGATAACACTAAATTACCCTGTTATACCCTCCCACTGACGAAGCACCACAGTTTCTTTAGAAACTTACCCTCTTCATTCATTTGGCATATGATAAAGATTGACATTGTAAGGAATATTGTTATAATTTCGAGAAATTCTTAAAATAATGAACCGGTACAGTGAAAAATTTCCTGGCTACAAAATTACAAAAAATGTACAAATCGTCTGATGAAACAAGCTCGAGAATGCAATTTAATAGCACAGCATTCATTACGTCAACCAAAGATACTTGGAGTTGAAAATAGCACTAGATGCCAATATTTAAGTATGACGATTTCCTCTCTTGGAAAAAGAGAAAAGACCGACACGCGATTAATTTTGAAGAACCCACTTCATATATTGAGATAATATTTTCATTCATACCTTGGGTGGTTTAAAAGGATAATCTGTTGGAAAATGAATATCCAGGAAAAATACTCCTCCTTCGTAGACGGACTTTGGTGGACCCAGAATTGTTGAATTCCATTCATACAGGTTGTCACCTTTAGGACCAGCGCTGTAACGAAAGGCATAAAAGATATCGCGTTACGAACGAAACATGCAATTCTCAGCTGTCAACATAATTGAGAAGTGTTGAAATCCCCCTGACAGTGCGGATAGCAGACAAAATGACCTCGCAAAAAAAAATTGAATATCTCTTTCTTGCCGACAAAACAATGATTTTATTTATTATTATCAATACACGAACATTTCGATTTTTCCTTATTTAGTCATAGGCTAAAAAATGTCTTAACGGCGCGGCCATGTTTAAAGAATAATTGTTTACCAAAGTTATTTTCAAACGTCTTGCGAGATAGAAAACACATGCAAATTCTGGAGAGACAAAACAGTTGACCCAGATGTAAACCACGCGAAAATTTATGTATTATAATTCACGTCAATCTGTGTTAGAGTTTCCTACCGCTGTGCTTTTAGCTAAAGATACTCGAAATTCGATGAATTAAGAGATTCGCGTTCTTACATTAATGCATTTTACACCAAGCAACAGCCGATCCAAGTTCCTAAGAGGTTTCCCGCTTGGAGGATACTTGAGATTTAATGTCTGTTATAGACATAAAAGTCTATGAACCGACAACGATCGAACTGTAAATTGAACAGAATTTACATTCGTGAGTGTATTCTGACCGCCGGGCATTCAGTCCATAATTTATGCCGGGCATTTAGACACAGAAAAGTCTCAGCATTTGGAACAGAACCGTGGAGTAAAGTAAAGATAGGATTTCTCTTACTTTTGTATGAAATGAAAAATCTAAAAAGTCATTTTATCTAGCAGCGATAACTGGTTCTATAAAAGGATTGTTCTTGCTAACAATCACTTTGATAACCTTAGAGGTCACTGATAAGTCGAAGTGTCAATCAGTTGAAGAATGTCTTCTTCAGTTTTCCGTCTAAACCGCATGGCTAAATTTCAATTCGCTTGAGTTGCATAGAGATTTCTCTTCTCAAAGCAATCCACGAAATTCCATTTGAGGGAAACAGACGCAATTATTCTAACCGTAAGCCGACGAAGGAAAACTTGCCATCGAAAAACAGTAACAACGATAAGGGCAAGATAGGAGATTTGTTGTAACTCTGTATGATTTTTCGTGATTTCTTGGAAAACTACCAGCAGCAAATGTTCGTGACTTTAAGCTTGTGCCCAGAGCGATTATATTCGAGAAACTAAAATCGGTGAGGACAACCATAAATCCATCGGGGAGCATGTAAGCGAAGCTTTGTGTCATTTAGCGAATCAAAAACATTTGGATACGGATATGTGAAAACCTCATTCGTCTGCATGCAATTCGTTCATCATCTTAATTGGGTGATCGATTGAGCAGAATTGATTTAAATACGCTATAAAGACAGAATTTCGGTGATGTGAGTTTTGTTAGTTCAACAATTAGCTCTAATCACTGGAGTGGAAATTTTTGGGACAATCATCCATTCAAGATAATTTTTTGCGACAATTTCCAAACATTAAATCTACGAGAAAGCGCTTTTGAAAATATGAATGTTTACTAGTTTGAGAGAGACGAATTAAATACGCCTTCGAGGTTTCAGGAACATCTTGGACTTAGTTAATTTCAGGGATAAAATTTTTAAGTTCCGGTTGACAATAACCTTTTGCAATGAAGTATGGAGAGTGTACGAATTCATGCAACGCAGATGACAAGTCACAGTTGTTATGTAAACCTCATCCCTCCAACATTTACCATGATATGAGGCAGGTGTCCAAAACCTCTTTGCATAAATTATGAACACATCCAGATCTCAAAATCTTCCGTTTTCGAAGCGGTGACTCAGGTTGAAAGATGTGGACCGGTATCAACCTCACAAGGCATTTGATGTGTTCTAAAACTTGTGTGTTTACCAAGCTCAAGACAAAAATAGCAGCAGGGCAACGACATTCTAAAAATATACAATGAGCTCCGACGCATAATTAGTTTTGGCTTCGGTAACAAAGCCTTCGTACACTTTAAAATACCTCACAACGCCTTAATATCATCTTATCAGTCCACAATAATTGACTCAAGCCGCTTTCGTCAAACTTTGGAAGAAATTTTGTTGTTTCGATGTGGTTTTTTTTTTTTTGCCACTGAAAAGAGGAACCGACAGTTCGCCGTAGTCGTGATAAAACTTTTTCATCATGTTTCATTCACAATACGAAACAAAAACCGCAACCATTGTTTTCCAAACAAGAGCTTTGAAGAGTGAGCGTCTTGTGAAGGCCTGAATTACCTGCAATTCGGTGGCGGTTCCAGTGTGATTTCTGCTAATTCCCTTTGAATTCTGAAAATATAAAATAAACCAATTTAGTAAGAAAAAACCAATCTGTCATTGCCTCCTTTTAGCAAAGCTGATAGTCCCAATTCCCAACTGTGGAAGGCAAACAAAGATAAAGACTTACGTCAATATCGGAGATCACAAATAACCCTCTGCCGCGATACCAAACTCGCGCTCGTTTTCGCGAAATTCGCTCAGTTTTTCCCAATCTGATCAAATCAGGCGATTCTTTGAGACATTTACTAAATACCAAGCTATTTCTGAACGTAATCGGACAAATTTCTAACGCGAGCGAGCTTCACAAAGTTAACATGCAAATTAACGATCAACCGACGCATCAAGTGAACAAGGACTTTGTGTTACATTCACTTCACGCTACAACGAACTAAGAAACTAGACAACGCCATGCCCTGAGAGAACGCGTATGGTTAGTAAAAAGGTCTTTTCATGTAAGAGGTATATTGAATAATGATCGTTGAAGTAAAAAAAGCAATCTCCCAGGGTCTACCTTTTAACAGCAGTTGATAATGTCTTGGGCGATCTTGCAGTACCCCCTTTCCTATCACGAAGCTCCCTTTTCAAGGTCGATGCTCTTGTGTTGTCATTCTCCTCAGCTGTTGGTCGGTTTGCCTGCTCTGCTGCCCGCCCAGACATCTAGATAAAACCTGTGTTTAATGCACAAACAGCTATAAAGAAATCTCATTGAAACAACACGCGGAAATTATAAGAGCTTTCACGAGCTGATGTGTGAAAAGCTGAAGCTCAAGCAAGCTGGCCGCTGTAACATACAGCCAAATAGGAATTATTTCACTACAGGAAATGTACCGGCGAATTCCTTCATAAATGGACTACAAGCAAGTCTACTTTCGAGAGGCAAGCGATTCGCGATCTCGAGAAAATGCAACACTTTAACATTGAGAGAGATCTTGAAGAACAAACATGGCCGCCAGCAGATGTCTTTGCGGTTACGTCCCCAGACATAAAAAACAGCGCAAAATATGCTCGTGTTACGACAGAACGCACGTCAGAACACTCACAGTGAAATGAAGTGTGTCTCTAGGAGGTTTTCGGACTCGTTACACTTGTCACAAAGGCAAGATATGAGAATGAACTTTAAGCTCGCAGCCCACCCGTCATGTAGGCGTCACAAATGCCGTCTGCTTGGAAGATGTCGAGTATTTCCGCCTGTCAACGCGGTGTCAACAATTAATTAATGGTAGTGCGCGTAGACACTAATTTAGTTCAAAGAAATATCTCCCTAAGACCAATCGCTTTATTGAAAAGGGAGTTATCAGTTGAATGTGGTTTAATACTGGTTACTTTCAACCTATTTTTGAGGTCTTGTAAATTGATTAGCAGATAAAAGGTTCGGCTCACCTCAATTCAACGTCTGCCTATATCAGGCATTTTGACATGTCACAAAGATTTAAGCTTTAAGAGGATTTGGCATCATATTTAGAGATTTAAACACCGTTCTTCATACCTGCGTAGCGAAGAGAACGTTGAAAATTATTTTGAAATGAAAGTGTCGTCAATAGATCATTTAGATAGCTTTTAGCAGCCTAATTTTGCGAAAGTAGCGCTTCCAGAGACGACTTAAGCACATCATGTTTCTAATTAAGCAAGAAGGTAATCCGTTTGTTGGTCGAAGCAGCCGTGTTAGGGACAAAATGTAGTTTATATTATTTGGTAAACCTATTTGCAAGCATTTCAATATTTGATTTACGACTGGTAGTTTTTTATCATGGGTAGCACCTGTTTGACAATCTGAATACACAAATAAATCAGGTGAACAGAGAATGAAACTTTCCATTGCGGGATAATAAAACTGTGATTGCAGCGTAACACTTGCCTTCAGATAAAAAATTCATAGACTGCCCGTTAAGTCCAATGATATGACTCTGCATTTTAGACTGTTGTAATGAACTAATGAAACATTTTCAAGGGAAGAAAGAACAGTAAGCAGTGCAACAGATTTTTCTCAATAGCTGACACCAATTTAGAAATGAACACGCCAGCGAAGGCTGTAATCCAAGTTTCCGGATCAATGCCGCTCTCGATTAGAGTGAATCACTTATTCTTATCGGCATAAAAACCTTCAAAGAAATGATAGTCGAATCAAAATTCATAGAGTTCTGTTTTACTTTCATATTTTTGAAGATCATAGAGTTGTTGCTGTTGTTGATTTCTTTCTAACGTATTTGAATGAAACAAAACTTAAATAATATATCACCTATCGGCGCGATCAGTTTGGAGAGCTGTCCCAACAATACAGCAAAACAAGGTTAGATACCTTTCTTAACTCTGCCAATTGACGGCTGCTTTGATATTTCCTATATGTTGATTTATAGCACATTAATTTGTAGATTTTTTTAATAAATTCATTTTCCAGTAGAAAATCTTTTTCATATATTTTGCCTTCAGATTAAAGTTTTAACATTTGTGCATCGAATTAAGCCGGTTTTTTTTCTAGGCCCTTGCATAATGCCTGTCTTTGCTGAGTAAAAATTTTATTAAGAGTATAAAACTTTCAATTTCTGCCCTAAGAGGATCCTGTGTTTACCCAATGTTTCGGTTTGTTTGCCCATTTGATTGCCAGACCGAACTACGGTTATTCATTTCAAAGTCAGATGCCATTCGTTTGACTTTGAAGACCCAAATAATAACTAAAATGATTTTTGTTTTGACTGTTATTTTAGGCGGGCATTCCTAGAAACGGATTTCGTAGAGTTGTCATTAAAATTGTTGATGAAAATGAGATTGATTAATACGAGTTGAATTAAACCATTCAACTCGTTATCAAAGCTTTGTCCACCTCTCTTGCGTTCTGGCTTATCTGTGAATATTATTTCAAATCATTAATATTTTATGAGCACTGTAGAGAGAAAATTTGCATACTTGTCGTTGACTGATCACTCAAAATAACTTTCTCCTAGAATATTTCCTTGGAGGAGAGTTTTTAAAACTACAAAACTGTTATCTTGTAATTAAGAGATAATTATCTGTGTTAATGGCAAAAATAGGTTCTTTTTCTACGATGACCCCTTGGGAATTTTCGTGTGTTGTCAAGCGTGCGATTTATCGAAGCGTGAAAATTTCAATAACACTTCAAAACAATAGCAAATATTTTGTTTAAGTCCGCGCAATACAGGCATTGTTCAAAAGATTATTAACGAGTTTGTACAACAACAGGACTACAAAACATTTAACGTGGCCTTTTTGTTTCAACTATGGACTACTGGTCATGATTTCAAGGAAAGGTCGAATCTTAATGTTACAGATAATGAGCTTATGTAAAGTGATTTCAATAAGCCCTGAGAAGTCTTAAAAAATCATTTTACGAAGTGATTGGATAAAGTTTAAATCCTTTGGCCCCTTGTTAATTCTTACATTCCAGTACCTTAAAGCTCAACATTCTATTTGTTATTGGACATATAAAAAAAAGCCGATCAACTTGTCATCTACGCGATTACAGAACTGAAAAATATTTATCCAGGGATAGAAAAAATAACTCAAATAAATGAAATACTCCTTGAGGGTTCTTCTCAAAACCGCAATTTCCGAAATCTTGCCAAACAATAGACACATGTTGTGTGGATGTTGCAAAACGCCAAGAAATCCTAGTCAATTCGTGATATGTTGAAATAAGACGATAAATGAATAAATTTCCCCCATGTTTCGATTATGATACGCAAATTTGAAAATTTATTCGATACGCCAGGATCTCAGTAATAGTTCAGTGGGCAAAGGAAATTGTGGAATCCAGGCAACTTTGGCAAACCGCAATGGTTTGAGTTTCACTTTAGGAAACTTGTGGGCTTCCTATTTGCAAATTTACAGTTTGCCGAAAGTCAATTCCTCTCCCTTGTGTGAGGCCTTTCAATCTCCGGTTTCCCAGTTGTATAACCACATTGCCTTTCAGAGAACAAACAAAGTCCTTGGGACCATTATTTGTATTCGACTCGGAGGGTGTCAATCAACAGACGACGGGCATTGTTTTATTCCCCTGGGAATCATCGACAGCTGTTTCGTGTGATACTCGACCCCCTTCAAAAGCTCACCACACACGGCCTGTGATTGGTCGATTTTCTCGTCGTGTCGATGGCCGATAAATTAGTATTATGACGCAGTCTATTGATAACTTAATGACGTCTTTCCTTGACAGGCGGAGACCAATAGTAATGCCTTGCGCGCTTGATTACTGAGTCAAGAACAGGCTCGGCAGCTGGGAAAAGTGGAAGACCGAAAAGCTTGCTCCATCTACGGTTAGAGTTATCTTCTAACCATTCATAATCGTCACATCAACACCGAAACAGTCCATTTTCACTCTAAAAGGTTAGGACATCATCTTAGGACTACGTGAGTGTTATTAATATCACTGTATCATGAATGATTTGTTCATGTTTCACCGTGCCGTCTAAAGAGTTTCCTGCCGACTGAGTCAGACACGATCTATCGAGCCGGGGAAGTTTAATTTTGGGAGGCAGAATTCCTATTTAAAACGGCCGATGATCGTATCTTTACTAACAGAAATAATTCTTTGTCTAAAGGCCTTGTTATGGGCGATAATATAATTGCAGTACAGATCACGGTGAACTCGTACGCAGAGTATAACGGGAAGCGTTCTGAATCTGGTAGAACAGGCCGCCATCATTAAAGTGTGACACTGCCCTTTAATCAAATCTGTCTTAAGATTGTCACGTGGTGTGCTCATCTTCTCCAGTTTTCTTTGGGAGGCGCTCTATCATCATGGCATGTTTATTCGCCGTATTTAGACTGTGTGGGCGCGTAAAATTTGTTTTGCCATCAAGGGATCTGAGGAGTGTCTTTAGGTGTCAAACAGCGCGCCTGTGTAAGTGGACCTAACTGAAAAATCCTCGGCTATCAAGTAATATCGTTAATTTCCCACCATCTTAGGGGTCGCGGCCAGATTTACAAATTCACCTCGTGAAATCCTACGCTAGCTTCATCTTATTGACGATGTCAGAACACACCGCGTTGAGTTCTTCGTCTAATGCCGATGACAGAAGAACCGTTCAGCAGAATGAGGGCCCATCATCTGGGACTACGGGCACAAAGCGGGCTGCTCGCAGTCGCGGAGCCGCCTCTCGGCCCGTGAAATCTGCATCAACCTCCGCCAAGAGGTAAGTTGACTGGCGCAAAGCCGCAGATTGCGCATAATTTCCACAAGATAGTTTAGGCGGAGACAGCGATCACATCAATTCATCAGATCATCTCTAATTTGCATGTTAAGTTCACTTCGTCCGCGTTCTCTGTTCTTTCGACTGAAAGCCGAGTTATTGGCCTTGATATTGTCAGGAGTGCCTAATACACTGTTTTAAGTATCGGCCTTATAATTTATCAGATCTGAGATTGTTAGACTCTCAGTGCTACCAAAGATGTTCCGTAGAAGGTTAGCTTCATTAACATATTCCCCTTTCTCGTGGCAGCTCTTAATTATAAAATGTAATTCTTTATTTTCTTTAATGTGCTGTATTTCAGAATTCAACGAGAATTGGCTGAAATTGCCCTCGATCCGCCGCCGAACTGCAGGTAACTTTCTCTCCTTCTTCGAGCTCAAAATGCGATGCTGGACTTTTGAATTTTTTGTTTGGTCTCAAAACAATAGGATTGCGAGTTTTGTTTCTCGAATAGTAAGCTGTCTTTTAAACATGCTTCGGCTCTTTTCATTTTAGCGAAAGCAGAATTTACCGCAAAGGCTTAATAACTAAACAGCCGGAACATTCGTCAAATATTTCATCAGTTAGGGAATTTCTGCCAATAAAACAGACACACAAGGCTGAATTATTTATTTTAAAGTGGTAAAGACATTTAATCTAGCCACGTGGGATAGAAAGTCTTTGTTTTGTTAACTTTAACAAGGTATGCTAAAAAAAATACGCGTTACGCGTGGATAGTTCTTTACATTTAGCGACTTATTTTAGCTGCTAACAAATTGAATTCAGTATCACCAGATTTCCTCTTTAATTTCACAAACTTCTGTTCACGTTTGCGGTAATCAGGTAATCGATACGTTGAATATATAAGAGTTTGGAGTCTGCTTTCCAATGCATCGCTCTTGATTGATTCCTCCGTGTTATGACTTATTGTATGTAAATCAACAATTTCTCTGACACCTGCGTTCGGATTAGTTTCTTATTTTTGCGTGGTGCAGCCAATAATTTATAATGCTCATTTTATTCAATTACTGCTTGCGGTCGAATTCGAAATTACTTCAAGTTTTTTCGTTTATTCTCATCAGTTTTTTATTCGAATTTCATCCGCTGTTTGTACAAGCAGAATATCACTCGACCTGAATTTTCAAGTTTCGGTCAATCGAAAGCTTTTGCAACTAATACCTGTAAGAGATTTTGAGAGCGCTGTTAAGTTTGGCGAAGAGCGAACCTAAACGGTAATATCTCCTTCGGGCGCAAGATACTTCTGAATGCACGTCGAAAAAGGGAGATAACTCAGTGAAAGTGTCTTCCTTTTTTCGCAAATAACCTAGATTTTCTCGTATCGTATCGCAGATTTATTATCACGCTCCTTGGTCAATTCTAAGCACCTATAATGCGTGATCAAATTTACCATATTTATTTTTTAACTCATCGGAACTTGTATTTTTTTCGTGCATTCGATCGAAGTCGCTCTCTGGAAAAACTTTCTCAAGATTTGGAAACATGGCAGCATTTTTCGGCTCATTCTTTTCCTTTCGAGCAGAATTTACATTGTACAATATTGTTTGATTACTGTGTGTTTGTAAAACCCTTTTGTTCTGTTAATGACTTAAACACCGGTTATTTTAAATTTGTTTTGGCAAACGGCTCGACCCGACTGCATTTCGGCTGGTCTGAGTAACTCGGCGTTGAAACTTAATATCACGAGATTCATTTATAAGCTTTGCCTTTGTTCGAATCTTTAAATCTACAGCTTCCATATCAAAAAAGTTACCGCTTTTGTCCTTAAAATTTACTCTTCTGAATTCATTTATTCAAATTCAAGTATTTTAAATCTACAAGACAACGCCACTTACTTATTTTGATTCGTATGAACTAACATTTCAACAGTTTTTCAAACTCTTTCAAAGACACGACATGTTCTGAAAATTGATTTGAACGATGTCATCTCTAGCTGTTGTAAGGAAAATTTTGCCATTTCACACCGAAGTACAATCTCGTATCTCCCTACGAAATGTTTCAGTTTATCGGTTAAATGCAAACGTTCTTCGCCTTTCTCCAGTAAACTGATCGAGAATCTTAAGCTAAACCATGGAATTGGGGCTCTATAAAGCGGAATGGTAGCAATGACAAATCGCAGTTCAACATTTCCAAATTTAGCCAATGGATCTTCGTCTATCGCCTACTTCATCTGAGCTTTGACCTTTTCGCGCGTAGATTTAAATAGCCTTTCTCAAGTGCATGGAACGTGATAATATGAAATGGTTGACTTATGCCTTATAAACCCTAGAAAGCTCTTGTGTTTGTGAAGAGAGCGGAAGTGTTAGAGTAAAGGTCGCCCAGAAAGGAAGTATTGGGTTTTTAAGCCATAAAGCTCATGTGATTTTTCGGTTGTCCCGACAGCGACGATCTTGCCTTAGCAAGTTCTAAGGGCCGTCAAAATAAATATCTTAGACAGTTATTAGTAAAGCACTTGTTTTTGCGAGACGTACTCTTAAAGTGCTTCAGTATATAGTAGATGTAAGTTAAACCATAGCTTTCGTAAACCACATCTCCGGATGTACGAATCTTGAATGGTTATTACTTTACCTCTCCTAAAGTTACGCATAATCAGACAGATTAAAAGCTTAGCTTTCGTTCGGTCTCAATTTCTGTCCGGCCATTGTCTTATTCCGTGCTGGAACCGACTTCGTTTTAAGGGACAGACGGGCCGAAATGACGTTTTCGTTTTTCCTAAAAAAACACTTAGACAACAGGTGATATATGTTTGCCCAACCAGAATAACGAACAAAGATTTCATTAAATCTGATAACAAATAATTAATTCTTATCTACTCTTCTCTAAAATACTCGCCAAACAATGTAAAGCCTAACTCCTTGCCTTCTTTTGGCACCAGTTTCATGAGGGATCAACAATTTATTTTATTGTCTATTTCTATTTTTAAACCCTAGAGGGTTGATACAAATTTCCTTTTTTAAATCCATGGCTCACCGCATTGCCATAGCAACACTGCCGCCTTCAGGGGAATCTCACAACCTCAACTCAAAAACAAGTTCGGCGATATTCGCCCTATCAAGATTCAACTTTTGGCTAAATTAAAACTACCTCAAATATAAGGGGAATAAATTATAGGAACGTCTCCAATTTCTTGAAGTGTTTTACCTCAATAACTTTTTTTGACAAGCATTTTTTTTTCCTTTAATGTGTCGTTTAAATCAATGAACAATTTTAAAAAGATTTTACAATCATTGTCAACGATCGAGAGGAAAGTGCTTCACAAAGTCCTATCGTTGGTCGCTGTAATGTCTATGTCATGGTATGAATCAGGGTTCCTAGTCACCTCGCCACCGGCGAGCTCGTCACCAAAGTGTAATCGATCTCTCCACCAAGGCGTGTTACCTCGCCACCGATGACTCATCTGGTAGCAAATGCTATAATCATATTGAGTATAGTTATTGAATGTTTGATTATATAAATGTACGTTCTCCTGAACTCTAACTTTTTGCTTGTTGTCGTTCTGCGGTTTTTACCTGTTAACAGGATCTTCTTATTAGCTTTCAGAACACACGTTTTGTCGACAAAAATATGCATGCGATCGATAACATGTTTTGTCGGTGTTTTGATCGATTGCCTTGGTGGCGAGTCATCCTGGTGGCGAGATGACTATAAAACTGAAACAGATTTGTAGCGCTACTGGTGTTCCGTAAACTTTTCTTTTATGCTTAATTTTTTTGTTTTTGTTTTTTGTTTTTTGCAGCGCTGGCCCAAAGGGAGACAACTTGTACGAGTGGAACTCGACAATACTTGGTCCACCTGGGTCAGTGTACGAGGGAGGAGTATTCTTTCTTGACATTCATTTTCCTTCGGATTATCCTTTCAAGCCACCAAAAGTAAGAATTCAACACGGATAAAGTGCTTTTCGATTGAGTGTTGTAAAGAACCAATGAGAACTCCAAGGAAAAACAAGAAAAACTCTAAAGCGCGGGAAAACGCGGGCGACCAAGTCGTTAATCTGACTGGTTGAGAGAATGGTGCGAATTTTCTTGACCAGTTAAGCAGCAAAGTGAAGTAAAGCCATGCAATCCCGGGTTATTTTCGACATTCAATTGAAAAATTCCCATATCTAATTAAGACGTAACTAGAGAGGGGATGATGAGGCACATGCGATCTTCTCATCTGTTACAATAGCGACATTACATCTCTTTGTGTGCCTGTGATTGAAGCCATCGTAAACCAATAACGCGCAAAGCAAGGGTTCGATCAAAGGCAGTGATGCCGTGCAAGTATGGCGAATTAACGAAGCATTTTGTATTTGATCTGTTCACAGGTTTCATTCCGTACTAGAATATATCATTGTAATATCAACAGCCAGGTTAGTCTGTCTTTTGCATTGTTATAGTTATGTTATGAATTGCCCTTTGTTTCATTTATTCTCCATTGTTCCGGGTAAGTAAAGCAGCTATATCGCTCTGGGCTCTCTCTTCTTCCTGCCCTCTTCCTGCCAAACCTTCTCTCCCTCCTACCCACTCCCTCCCAAGCTCTTGCACGAAGGTGCCCCGTAAATCTGCGATCAAGCCCTCATTTCTTTAGCGTTTCTCGCCCACGGGAAAATACTAAGCCTTGGGCAACGCGAACCTGCAAGAGAGCTGCAAGGGGGCTGGCGCTATTAGTGCCACACCTCCAGCGACCCTCTTCCCTGCAGCTCTCCGAACGAGGGCTTGGTCAAAAGCTGCCTTCTTGTGAGTTGGCGTGATCGTTCCAAGCTGTTTTGGGATCACTGAAAAGTTGGTTGGGAGGGGTGGTAGGAGGAATTTCTCCTCTTACCTTTCATAAGGCTATATATCAATCTTTGGTGGTAAATACCTTGTTTCCTATCCTGAGCCCTTCTGTAGTTAACCCTTTCTCCCAAGATCTCATTAGTAATTCTCCTTACTGTCTGACATACAATTCTTATGATTTCAACTAGAGAATTTGGTATTGGATCAACCGATAATCCCCTAATTGATAATTTACTTTATTCTCATCGCTTCTATGCTTGATATTGTACTGATATTATAAGGAGAAATTCTCTCTTGATCACTCATGGGAGTTAAAGGGTTAAGAGATCAACTTCTTTATTTTACATTAGATTATAGGTTTGAAATTTTTATCGCGTAACATTTGGTAAGAGCAATGAGAAAGGCTCATGTTGTTATTCTCTTTGGTTTGCATAGACTACTTATGCTATCTGTTGTCTATTTAACCCCTTTGCCCCTAAGAGTGACTAGCATCAAATTTCTCCCCACAGTCCACCCCTGAATCACTCGTTAAGGTCATGAGAATAAAGGAAATGATCAGCAATGAAAGAAGCTTTTGATTGTTAAACAAATTCTCCTCGTCAGTACCTCAGGAAATGTATAAAGAGCAGTATGGAGAATATGCATACTGATGTTAGGGTTTTAGGGGTTAACAAATATATTACATATGTTTCCGTGCGTCTGTTCGGTAACAGATCACAGATGACGTTAAAATGTGGTAAGAACAAAAAAAGGGATAAACGAGGTACAGGCGACCGTGTCCCTCATGTTCTTACCATACTTTGACGTCATAGTTACAGCTGCGGGGAGTCTATGTGTTATATACATAAAAAAGGGAAAATGTTGTTAACCCTTGGACTCCCCGTGAGTGACCAAGACAGAATTTCTCCTAACTATATCTATACATTATCATGCAGATAAGTGATGAGAATAAAGAAATATATCAATAATGGGATTACTAGTTGATCCGATACCAAATTCGCCAAACTATTATGGTGAGAACCATCGGGCAGACAGAGATCTTAGGAGTAAAAGGGTTAATGATAACGTCATCTATTGGTCTGTCCTCCACTTTATGGATCATACGTAAAAACCAATCAAAATGCGAGTACAGTTCAGCTTATCATATAACACGGAATACACTGCAAGTGGTGCACCCAATCAGATTGCAGCTAGAACGCCAGTAGATTTATGTTAAAAGCGGGCGATGGAAAGATATCATGGAAACAAAATGATGAAATGATGAGTAGTAAACTTCCTCTCTGCGTTACAGAAACCAAGATTGGCTCAGGCAGTCGTGATCATCCTTCTATACGTTCTCGTTAAAAAATCTTTCAGGGGATGGGAGGGAGAAGGTGGAAAGAAGAGGTAGCCTGGGAGGGAGTAGACAGGAATAAGAGAGAGCCTGGTAGGGAGTAGGCAGGAAAGAGAGAGGGCCTGTTAGGGAGAAGGTGGGAAGAAGAGAGAACCTGGGAGGGAGTAGGTAGGAAGAAGAGAGGGCCTTGTAGGAAGAAGGCGGGAGAAAGAGAGAGCCTGGAGCGACATAGCTGCTATACCTACCCGGAATAATGAACAATAAATTCAAGTAAAGGGCTTGGATGGAACGCGGCGGTTATTATACCTATATAGTGGAGTCAATAAAAACTGAATAAGGAATTTGATTTTTTAATTATTTTTATTTGTTTTCGTTCCAGGGTGTGATTTGTTTGGACATTCTTAAAGACAGCTGGAGTCCAGCTCTAACAATCTCAAAAGTCCTCCTCTCCGTTTGTTCATTACTCACAGACTGTAACCCAGGTAACTAAGGGCCATTTTGAATCGAATGTTGCAAAGTAACCTGGGATTGCTTTGGTTTATCTTCCCTTCGCCGCGATTGGTCCAAAACTTGCGCCACTTCCTCAACCAATCAGATTCAAGACTAAAACTGATGCAGGCTGAGCTTGATTACCCGCGTTTTGCCGCGCTTCAGAAAATTTGAGCTCATTGGCTGCAGTCGTGATTACTGTGGATTTGGTTGTACGACAACCAATCGAAAAGCACTCTATCAGAAAAAAGTAGTTTACCCTTAATACCCTAACATCAGTATGCATATTCTCCATACTGTTCTCTATATTTCCTTAAGTGTTGACAAGGAGAATTTGTTTTACCATCAAGAGCTTCTTCTATTGGTGATCATTTCCATTATTCTTGTAACCTGAATGCGTGACCCGGCGGTGGTATTGTAAGGAGAAATTAGATTCTGGTCACTTTTAGGGATCAGACAGTTAAAGCACAAGGCGATTGATTATAAAACAATAAGTAATCAAATATCAAGTTCATAATTCAAGAATCGTTTTTTTGTGTGTTTCTAAATTATTTTCCTCTGTACATCTTTTTTCAGCTGATCCCCTCGTAGGAAGCATCGCCACACAGTTTGTTAACGACAGAGAAGAACACGACAGAATAGCGAAAGAATGGACCAAACGCTACGCAACATAAAACTGGAAAATTGAACAAAACTATTATAACTCATCCATCATGTTTCCAATTCCATGTCTCAAATCATCCGCGTGGTGTTTTCTTGAGATAACGAGTAATATTGCACCCAGATCTCGCCCACTTGAAAAGAACGGGCGAGGCTTGGGTACGATATTAGGAACGTGCGCTCGCCGTCTAAAATGAACTTTTTTCGCTTCGGTCTTCTTAGAAACGGATAGATTCGAGAATGTTCTGTATCACTCGCTGAACGCTCACGCTATAAACGATGTCACTTGTGTCACTCGATGCTTTTAAAACCCAGTAATTCAGACGAATATTTAAAAAATTTAAGAAAGATTTGATATTTTTTTTTCTTCCCAAAAAACTTTAGTTTAAAAGCGAGCTTGAGAAAATATATTTTCGGGGTATTCTTCCGAGAAGTATCCTTAAATGAAATTCATTTTAATAAAGGTTTTGACGCAACCAACGACGTACCAAAAACATTGTTGAAATTTGCGGTCTGATAGAGAGAAAGAAGGTTGTAATATTGTTAGACTATATGTGTAAAGATAAATTTGACAGTTTCAGATTATCATTAGTGCTGTGAAGATTGTAAATAATAAAGTTTATTAATTTATCTGATGTTAAAGTGAGTTCTTATTTCTTTTACATTTGAATCTCTTTAATTAGACACGCATAGCATCTGGAACATAATTATTTAATCATCTTGGAAAGTATGATAAACAGTACCACAATGAGAGGGGTACTTAGTGGCTTTCATTTAAATTGCCACAGTTTATCAATGTAATCAAACTTTGAGAAACACCTTGTGGACCATAGAGAAAAAAACAGTACCACATGAGGATACTACTCAGTAGCTTCACGCACGGGATTTCGCCCTCATTTAGAATCACTCTGTACAGCATGATAAAACTACAGGGGTTACGGTTAAATATGCTTCAGGTCCAACTCTGAGTAATTCCAACTTAAGCCGCTAAGCGAGGGTTTAAATGATCCCGAGAATAGCGTTAATACCTATATTAATACCCAAGAATACGAACCGTATTAATATTATCTTCGCTTTGAAGGGCATTGAGAAATTAAAACGTGGACCATCACGCGAGCACGCAAGTGAGCAAAAATACATTTAGCCCGCCAAAATCTCCATTTAAGCGCGTAAAATGCGTTACAATGCCCGACAGAGTGATAAAGATAAACTGTATCAACCATGCAGTTACTACTGCTTAGCAGCTTTAGTTTAGTCGATTTTAAGACCAGAAAAAATCTTTAGAATGTTACAAGGTTTTCAACAAAGGTGATTCAGATATCATCTCACGTGTAACGCCTAAGACGGTATGGTTAAATATTAACCTAATAACGTCATGCGGTAAAGACATGATAATTTTCTTCGTAATCTTGAGCTTTAATTTGATTCTGAAATTCTTCAAGTCTGAACAAAAAAACTGGTTCTCTTCACCCGCACAAAACTAAGTTGAAACATTCAGGTTAAAATTTCTGTGTAAAAAAAAACAGAGTTGAGTTTTTGCGCCATTAACCATAGCGATAATCACAAAACTAATCAAGAAGCAAAACCTAAAAGGAAAAAAAAAACCTAAAACAGAGTTTATCATTCTACAAATCGGATATTTACAAATCTTATCTCAAGTAGGATTCTAATGTGGTAAAGTCTCAGCTCTGAAAATAACCTCTGAGCCGTTATAATGAGATTCTGAAAAGTACGGATTTAGGTTTGGCTTTAGTTTACCGATCAAATAGGAACACGAACACCCAGTTTAAGATTTGCACTAAGAATTCTTGCGCGGTACTTTTTTGTGAAATTACTTAGATTAAAGCTTCTGAACTGAAATGTAGCACTTTTGAAATAAAAAACGGTAAGCTTGATTGTCAGAAATGGGGCTAAGATTAAATATTAATACGTATCGCCTTTCAATTACACGCTACCATAAAGCGAAATGGCTTATTTCAAGAGTAAACTGGCCTTTGTTTTCCTTATATGTATTTTACACTTGTCAGCCAGCCACAGCAGTTGGTCACAATTTAACCCAATATTAAACGGGCGGTTTATTTTACCTTCATTCGATCCATAATTAAAAGGGCACTTATGAAGTAAAATCGATATTTAAATCCAAGTTTCTTTTAAAATGACAATGAATATAACTAATTAAAATTATCAACGGAAGGCTGCATATTTTATTTTGTAGCATCAACCCTCCCAAGGACATTAAAGTTTAATTATAGAGCGGCGCTTTTCTCGTGCCCCTAAAAACCAAAAAGAAGAAAACATCAATTAACGTAGGCGAAATTCAATGGGAGTTACTAAAACAAACGGATATCCGCTCCATTTTCAAACGGATAAGTGGTTTGTATAGCAGAAGGAATCAGACGCTGAGGTGGCTAAGGCAAAAACTCTCAGTCTATGCCAAAACTGCACGCATATTCATTGACACTGAATTCAAACGCAACCAGATTTAAATGATGAACGATTCGTGCTACGAAAATATGGCTGAGTCTGTTCCGGCAATAAACACCACAGATTCAGAACGAATACCAGCTTTTCTTACACAAAGAATTGTTCAACAGATTTTTTATGGCATGATTTTCGTGCTTAGTATGGCGGGGAACGCAGCGATGCTAGCAGTCCTCCTCCACAGAGGATCTCGCCTCCTCTCGCGCAAAGACATTTTGCTGCTCAACATGATCGTGGCAGAGTCTGCTGTTGCAATCACCAGCATTCCACTTGACTTTACCTTGTTATTTTTAAACGATGGTTGGTTATTCGGTCCTTTTATGTGCCACATTTTATGGCCAATGCAGACAGCACCTTTTGGAGCGCTGGTGCTAACTCTCACCGCGATGAGTATTCAACGTTACAAAGGAATCGTGCACCAAATGCGAAGCAGAAATGCAGGAAGAAAGTCTTCGTTCGCCACAGTCATCTTCATTTGGTTATTCTCGTTAATAATCGTGGTGCCGTACGGCGTTTTTTTGCGTCTCGAGGAAGGACAGTGCAGCGAAACATGGGGAGAAATCGGATCACAAGTGTATACGCTTGGATTGTTCGCCTTCCATTATTTGATTCCGTTAACAATCATCACCTTCTGCTATACACGCATCGCTATTCGCATCCGCCATGGTCAACGGGAAGGAGAAAGTATCATTTCAGGGACGCACAAGGCGCGTTTAAAACGCTCAAGGCGACACGTTCGCGCCATGCGTATGGTAATTCTCTTTGTTGTTGTGTTCGCGGTTTGCATGTTGCCGCATCAAGTGGTTTGGCTGTGGATAACGTTTGGAAAAGAGGTGAATTATTCGGACAACTTGTTAACCTTTGCTTACATGTTTACTTTCACAAGCAGTTTTGCCAATCCTCTTGTGTACTTCACGCAGAACCCCGCCTTAAAGGCGAAACTAAAAAGCCTCGTCTTGTGTCGTTTGACGCCTGACAGTCGCCTTAGAACTGGTAACAGTTTCTTCACAACTAGCGACGACGCTTCTGCTGATTCAAGAGTTTGAGCGATATCAGCAGCGTGGTATATTAAACTACACCAAAAACCTTTGAGAACACAAAGTGTGTTTATAGCCTTAAGCTAAGTATATTTTTAGAAAGGCAAATTGCCATTAAATTGATAAAAATTTGAGTAAATCTCATTGCCTCAGGTAAAAATTGCTCAAAGTGCTATGATTTAAATAATTCTCAAATTTATAGTCTGCTAAAACTTCACGCTATCAGTTTAATTTCTTAGGCAATTAGAGTTTCTAGGACATTCCTCAAACCGAGCAAAAAGAATACAGAATTGCCTGTAATATCAGCGCTATGGAGAGAGATCAGCGCCATACAGAGGAATCGGCACTGTAGAGAGCAATGTCTAATTTAGATGCTTTTCACGAAATGACCCTTTTTAGAAAAACTGATCTAACTCTGCAAGGAAAGTGTGAAAGTTTAATGAACTCATTAGGATTGACGATCTGATTTTTTTTCCTAAATAAAACTTTCACACATTTCAATTCGGGCCCCGAATAATTAAGCAACATCGACTCGATATCATTTTCAGACTGTTTAATAGTTTTTTTTGGAGGAATTTTATGACCACCATCAGAAAACAGTTTGATGAAACCTAAAATTCCCTAAATTACAGTGCCAATAAACTTCCTCCTCAGCTTTTCAATTCGTAAATGTCGATGACTTCCTCAACCCTTTTTCATTTCATTACTGCCTGCAATCAACATATCAATCTCAGTCCATTGTTAAAAGATTTCGCTTCAGAACAATTTAGGCTCAGCCTGATTAATTTTATTGCGCTAAAATCACTGAGAAGCCTTCGTAACGCTTCCCATAAAACTTCACAAGCGCATTTTTTCAACGACGAAAGGTAAAGTTCACAGATCGACATGAAATCTCCTTCTGCCGAGAACGCCTACCTCAGGCAGACAAAGCAACGTATAAAACAAGCTTAAAAACAGTCTCACTTGTCATGGTAACCACCCATAGTAAAAGAAAAAAAGAGAAAAAAATCCCCGACTTTTTTAGTAATTCACCGGAAAACAATTTTCAGGTCGTCAATATTTCTCAGTCGGTCAAGTTGTTTCCACGCGAAGTATAAGGAGAAATGAACAGTTTTCTTTCTGGGAGTTTTAAAGTTCAGGTTGCTGCTCTCTGAACTTCCTGAAATTTTGAAGTTGTCTGGAATAGTAGAGATAAAGATTTTAAATATCAGCTTAGGGCGATCATATCGTCTCCTGGACAAAAAAAGAGCAGCGTTCCAAAAACTTCGTTTAACGATGTACATAAAATTTGCGTGTAAACATGCTTACGTTTCCACACGCATATTTTGAGAACGCTGGGAAAAAGTTTACATATAACCACCGAAAACCCAGAAAAACACTTCAAACATAAGGTATGGCATTTTAAAATATGTTTA
The DNA here is from genome assembly GCF_964200805.1 of Pocillopora damicornis. NCBI lineage: Eukaryota > Metazoa > Cnidaria > Anthozoa > Scleractinia > Pocilloporidae > Pocillopora > Pocillopora damicornis. The sequence goes on from NC_142683.1 coordinate 1,117,992, forward strand.
TTTGAAGAGAATTACGCGGTGGTATTTACAACACATCTGAAACCTTTCACATGTTACATCCAATTGGACGCTCCTGGTTTACATAAAGCATTCAGACACAACAAGCTGAGAGGGACATTCCCTTCACCAGCTATTAAGACTTTAGCATTAAACATTTCCTCGATAGTAATGTAAAAAAAACAAAACAAAACAATACAATTAGATACTCTGATTAAAATACAGATGAGAAACTTGAGACCGTATTTTCAACATTAGAAGAACAAAATCTAACGTTCTTTAACAAAGTAAAAGTTGGTAAGTTTAATCCAACAAATTCGGCCTTTGTTGTTTTTATTCCCTTCGGAGATTTTCCAACCTAAAAGAAAGAACAGGTTAAAACTCAAATAAACACATAGGAGAGAACCCTGTTAACTCGAACGGCCAAGGAAAACGAACATCCGCTCAAGAGAAGGGCGTTCTAGTGAGCTGATCGTAGGAGTAAAAGACTTGAAATGTTTTTCCAAGTTAAGTTAAAGTTTGCTTCAGGAGGAAATTCAAGTTTGCGATGTTTCATTGAGTAAACTTGAGACTTCTAGTAGATCGCATATACGCTTAATTCTCTGGGTCATTGTAGGAATATATGGTGCTTCAGATTTGTCCTCACTTTGAGGGTTCGAACGAACCTCGAGTATTTTCCGCTTTTAAGTCATCATCTTTTGGCGTTTAAAGCGCACAAAATTGGTCATTAGGTCTAGTGCGCATCAGTTAGAAAGGAAGTCAGACTGGCTTTTTGTTATATCATTAAAAGGATCACGGAGCATACAGCAGTTCGGAAAAAAAATATTAAAAAAACGCTTGCGGTCGAGGTCAGGATCGCTTTCCTTAGAGGGCTCAGTGTTTTCTCTTTAGTGCATAGGGGTGGGGAGGGACAGAAGTTGAGATGAAGAAAATGTCCAACCCTCATGGCCATGTCTGTGGGGCCAGTAACATCGAAAGCGCCATGTGCAAGGACAGACGCGAACGTTGGACAAAGAAAATCTTCTGAGTTCTCCAAAGAATATCAATCCCAGCCAGAGGAACTGAATTTCAGAGTCTTTTGCTCTCTCAACTAAGTTACTGAGAGCTCATTGCTGAGCTAAGCCGTAGTTAGGTTCATACAGTAACACTCGCGTGTGCCGCACCATCACACGAGTGTGACACGCGTGCAATCCCACGCTCTGCTAGCTCGAAACACGCACAATGTGCGTCACTACACGCATCTGCATGTAAAACACTGCTTACGTGTTATTTTTCTAATGCATGCGTGTACCTAGACGCACTGGAAGCGCGCGTAATTCCCCTTAATTACAAGCGCATGACGCGCGTGGGGGTGCTGCAGTACACGCGAGTACTTCTGACGAGTGCCCTGGATACTTTTGGAACCAGCAGTGTTGAAAGCATCCAGAGTGTATAAAACAAAACAAAAAGTATCTAACCGGGCCTGAAGGTCGGCGTCGGCGTCGGCGGTGGCTACGGCCTGTTTTGGAGCTTCTTTAGCAGCTATACCTCCCGAAGTGGTCGGCAGTCCCGTAAGCTGAAAAAAAGTATCAAATGTGATATACCTTAAGTTGATCTAACTCAGAAAAAGGATACCAAAGTCCTTTGAGCTTCAAGCTTAAAATTTTTAATACTCCCTTATTGTTTGCGATCACTTTTTCCAAAATTTCACATCCTTAAATGAAGAAAGACGTTTCTTCATCTTATCATGAGTGTGGGCGTAGGACAGAAAAAAGTTTGAGTACTTGTGAGAAATTAAACCCTGGAGGAATCAAACCTTCCCGCAGAAAGCTTAGAGCTGTTTCCAATTGAGCGTCGAAAAAATAAAACTTAAGTATTCACAGAGACCAATCGGAACGAAGGTTTAAATTACCGCTAGCCAATGAGATCTCGAAGGGAAAACAAGCAAACTTCTTGAAGCGCTGGAAAACGCGAATGACTAAGACGCGGTTGTTGTAAGTTTGGCAACTTATTGGTTGAGAGGATGGCACGGGTTTTCTGGGCCAATCACAGAGTTAAATTAAACCAAAGCAATTCCTGATAACATATAATGCTCCATAGAAAATTGCTCTATTGGTGCATCTACAGTTGTCATTGTGCTTGGGGACTGTTATGAGTGACTAAAGGCTTGCCATTTTTGATAGTACTCACTTGCAGGAGGTTTGACTGTGGTAAAACTTACCTCGTCATTCAGTGTCAGTCCTAGCTCGTCAAACACTTGTTGTACTATTTGCTCACTAAAGAGGAAAAAAAACCAACATTTGTGGAGTTCTTTCAGATCATTAGAAAGAGTTACAACTAAGCCATCCTTTACGTTTGTAGAGTATTGATTGATGAACTGGGCTTCTGATCAACAGGTCCATGGATCCACACCTGACTGGGTCTTTGTGGAGAACATCTACTAAACTTGGTGTAAATTAGCATGAAGCAACTAGTGGCTTCACTACCACCCCCTAGATAGGATGCCAGTCCATTGCAAGGTTACCTCCCAGGATTTAATCAAACCTTCCTGCTAATTTGCTGGAATCCATTTATACTCCTGGGCCCAGTTGTTTGAAAGCCGATTAGCACTAAGCCAGTGTTAAATTTTAATGTCGGTTTCTCTGAACCTTTTTGTATAAACAATTTGCTGATAATTTTCTCTGTTCTTATAAGAGCATCCAATCACCAGATTGTAGAAAAGTGAAAATTGTACTGAATTTTCTTCTAAATCTTTCAAATCTGAAATCCAATTTTACACCAACACTGGGTTATCTCAACCCAGCTTTGAACAACCCTGTCCTGAGTGGAAAGTGGCACTGTGGGAATTAAGCGTTTTGTCCAACAACACAATACAATGATGTGGCCAGGTCTCCACCCTGATTCTCTCAATCCTGTGTACCAGTGCACTGACCATTAGCCCACATTGTCCCTTCAGTGTGTAGACCACTGGTCAAAAGATATTTCCATCTTCCTCCCAATAAAATTCCCCCCAAAAATTGTCAGGTTCCTCTGTCACCTCTCCTCATCATCCTCCTCATCTCCCATGACATCATCAATTGCATCATTCATCATCTCTTCTTTCATGTCCATAATTTCAGACTGAAAGTAAAAACCAGTCCTTTCATTCAAAATCCTCTTTAAAAAAATAATCACTAACACAAATCAATCTTGAAGGCCAGGGTGGTCATTAAAAAATGTAATGATTGTATGATCTTAACTGAGCATTGATTGAATTGAGTAATAGCACTATTAAGTTATACTTGGGTAGGAAGCCTAACATGTTGCAAGGTATACTCCCTTACAAACATTTGAAACTCTCTCTCTCAGATGTGATTTCCAGCATTCTGGGAAAAATTTCTCTAATTAAGTTTTCTTGAACAGAAATTGATGTTAGAATCAGTTCAAAAATACTTGTCTTCTGTCTTTGTTCACAGTTTACAAAATAGCTGGCACAAAATTGTCTGACAGCCAACAGGGTTTCCGCCACTTATCAGCTTCTAAAGTCAACCCTGACGGTCTAGATTTTCCATAATTTACAGTTCACCTGCTTTTCAAATTCCATCATGATCTTCTGAATCTGTGGCAGTTTTAATTGTTTGTTCATGGTTGCCATCGTCTGAACAGAAAAGAATGAAAACAAAAAACTATTAGCTATCTCAAAAAGTTGTTGTGATGATTTCAAAGGGGCACTTAGAAAAAAAAACACTCAAGTAATTTCTGGTAGTAAGACTCTTAGATTAGATTTCCCATCCACAACTTTTTGTATTCTCCTCTGAAACATAGGGATAAGTAGATGTTGTATCAAAACCTTCATTCTGCCCACACCCGTTCTGTGCATAAGCAGTTACAAAAAGCCTCTTTCAGATTATAGGCCAAAAACTCCACCAAACAGTAATTTGGTCAATAACTTTAAAAATATGTGACCCTGACTACTAAAACACTGCAAAACCCACACCCAGTAGTCAAATGCATCATTTGCTCAAGAGTTTACATGTTTGAAAACATTTGAGCAGTCAAAATGCCAGTTTCATCTTTTCCTTACTTAACAATTACCATTGTAGTCAAGTCTTTTTGTTTAAACATCATACCTTTGCAACTCCCTTCATTGCTTGTGCCATGGCGTTATTTGATCTCAATGTCTGTAAAATAAACAAACCAATCACTCAAGCAAATGTTGAAAGTGAAGCCCTCTGTAAGATTGAATGGAATTTGGCTTATTGCTGAGATAGGAAAAGTGGAGAACTACAAGAGACACCTAAATGCAAAGATGAGAACCAACATCACACTCAACCCACATGCAAAGCCAATCAGGGGAACCAAACTCAGGAGCAATCTATACATTTGCCAAATGAAGTTTACAACCACAAGTACTTGTAATACATTATGTTGCACTTAGTTGGAAATTTGTAATAAAGAATGATTTATAATGGCTGCAAATTTGAAGGCACTGACATGCAAAAAAGATTTTTTTTCTAGGAATTACGGGTAAGACTTTTAAAACCAGCACAAAAGATAATAAACTGAAGTAAATTTTCCATTTGATACGATCAGTCAGGGTCAAATTGCAAGAAATTTAGTCAAATCATTTAGGAGTTAAAAATTAAAACCAGTATTAATAAGAGAAATTATAAAGCAAAGGTAAATTTTACAGTTGATGTTATTAGATCTGAGTGACAGAAAGAAGTTATTAAAAACTTATTTCTTAGTACACTCTTCAGCCCAAAAATCAAACCAGTTTTTTTTTCAATTAAAAGGCACTCTATCCACTTGACATTTTCAGATGTTAGAGGATGTTCAAATCTTAATTGATAAAAATCTGCATTTCAAGTTATCGCTCATAATGGTGTCAAAATAAAATTTAAATAGAGAAACTCTCAATTGTGGTGCAATGGTTGCATAAACTACCTTATCCAATAGCTTCAGGTAACCAGAAGGTAACTTCTTTTAATACCAATTTCAAAATTCTGTACAAATGATTGAATTGATGGGAGGAAAATTATATTGACTAATTCAAGATGCTAATACAATTTGTATTTTGTTACTCATAAACTGGCTGCATCTCTTACCCATAAAAATTTAAAAAGACCCAAAACATAATCTGGATAATGACAATTTCTAACAAACTTATTATAAAATAATGTAAAATAATTTTCCTTCAGGACAAGAACAATGAAGGTAAGTTTGGAAATACTGACAGTTGCTATTTTTATCTTGTATATTTTTTAGTTTCAGGTGGATAATTAACAAGATTTCAAACTTATCTCTGTCAATAAAGAGAAAAATTGATTTGCCTGGGTACAAGATTATAGCACCTAAAATTATGATTTGAAAATTTGGGCAAGGAAAAATGTCAAAAACTTTGAAAATCAAGGCCTTCCCTTTAAGGAAAGAAAGGGAAAAACACATTAATTTCAACTAAATATAATTCTTTTTGCATTCAGTGGTGTTGAAAACAACATTGAGAAAGCATAATTGATGACAAGTTGTGGGGAGGCACAGCTTGGTGATCAATTTCTATAATAAACAAGTGTTTAGTGACCCTTTACGCTCTAAAATCAGTATGCATATTCTCCATAATGTTCTCTATACATTTCCTGAGGTACTGACAAGGAGAATTTGTTGAACAATCCAGAACTTCTTTAGTTGGTGATCATTTCCTTTATTCTCATGACCTTAATGTTTGATTCAGGAGATCTTCTCAGGAGAAATTACATGTTGGTCACCATAAGGGGTCAACAAGTTGACAGTTGTATTTAGCGAAGCATTAAAATATAAAAAAAAAAATGAATTTTTTTTTTTTTGGCAAAATCTACTCCTTTCTTATATTTTATTTCCCTAGATTAAATTCATCCAAACAATTAAACTGCGCCATCAATGATTCACACACCAATTATTTTTACGAGTCAACATACACAACTGTGGTACACTGTGGAAATTACTCTGTGCAATTTGCACAGTCATATCAATTTCCTTACATGTATATATCATTTTGAGGGAATCTCCTTCAAGAGAAACTCAGAATTTTTGCAACAAATCTCTGACATCTCTCTTTCTTTAAACCCTTTAAACCCTAAGAATGACTAGTACAGGGCTAAAAATTGGTGGTTGCACGGTTGCCAGTGGTGAGTTAAAACTGAACAGGGCCACCAAAAATTAAGGTTTGAATGCCCGATGTGTGACTATGCTACAGAATTTTGAAAAGTTGCAATGTAAATTATGGGAAGTACAAAGTAAAAAATAGAACTCAATATGTAATTTAATTGGACTACCTTTCTCTTTGTTTCTTTGTGTGGACTCTTAAGATCATCCATTTTAGTGAATTTTTTAGTTCTGAAGTGGAAATTCCGAGCCGTTTTAACAGTGATTTCACAAGTGTATGGTGGCCGAGAACTGCCAATAGAAAAATCCGCATTTTTGAAAGAAAATTGTTTTCTTTTTTATTTTGATTTACATTTTTTTTTATTTTTCAATTTATTTTTTTATTTTTAAAATAGAGTGAAAGTAAAATCAATTGAAATAAAAATAAAATAAAATAAAACCAAAGTAAAATAAAATAAAACCAAAGTAAAATAAAATGAAATTATTCGACCCAGCCGAGAGCTGCCACTACCAGCATGCATTGCGTGCATCGTAAAGATCCAAAATGGCGGGAATATAGGGACTGTTCTCCCGGTCAGCATTAGATTCCATCCACCAAAACCACCTTGGTCGAGAGGGACTGAGATGGAATGGTGGAAAAAAATTACGAAGCTACGACAACATGCCGACTTATCCCGATGACCCAAGTGTATTATTTGTTTGGGAAATTGCGTCAAAACTTTTTACTAAAGAAATGGTAGGTATTAATTTATTGTTCGATTGTAGTATTATAAAACATTTTACGCAATTTTATGCAGATATTTCACGTATTTAAAAGGTGCTTAGATGTTACGTAGTTTTGGTGGATGTCATTAGGGAACATCCACCAAAACTTTGACCAAAACCATCAACAATATATTTTTTAAATTTTATCTATAGCCATTGTTAGATGTTCAGGGAGACAAAAGATTTATACCACTAATTAGCAGTTAGTGCTCTGGCTAATTATTTTTTATGGTGCACAATTGCTGACCGACCAAACGTTCATAATGATTATCATAACTCTTAACACAGAATAAAGTGGTTTTGGTGGATGTTTCTCTCCATCCACCAAAACCACCACAGAAATTTCTGCTACTTCCTTACAGAAGACTGATGTGACCTGCTATTTGGAGTACATAACCACAATCTATTTCTTTGTATGTAGAGATATTTTGGAAAGTTCTTGAGTCAGCACCTTTTATTATTGAAACCATATATAATCATAACATGGTGCATAATATAGAATACAAAAGGTTCTGGTGTGGTAATCATGTAATCTTGAAACAGGAGAGTTTTTAACTGACTTAAACTGATTTAAACAAACATTTGCAACAAAATTCCAGGTCCAGAAATTTCTTCCACTATTTCCGCCAAAATCATAACCTTTAAGTACAACAAATCAGCACATTAGTAATTGTTATCAGGGGTCTGAAAATCCCATAAATCTTTCACATTTATTTCAAGTAACCTTTAATTTCACATGGATGAATAAGTATACACTCAACATGCAGAATGTCTTACAGTTTACAAACTATTTCCCTTTTTATGGATAGACAGTGAAAGGCCTTTGCCACATTGGTGAATCAAACCATTGTATACCATGCATTTTGTGATAATTGTTTGTTTTTGCTCACAATACCCAGAAAAATGGAGGGGATAAATTTAAATAGCAAATTCTATGGTTAAAATTAAATAACATTGGAAGATCAAATTAACTTTGTACTGTTTAAAATTCAGTTTTGGTTTCTTGCTTATTCCAGCCTCTTGATATTCAAAAGCATTCCTTGTCATTTTTGTGTTCTTCTGTGTACATAACTTGAAAAATAAACACAGAGAAAGGAAACCACAAAGGATTACACTTGAAGCTAAAGCAAAGTTTAAGTTGAGCCATAGCTGATCCAAATACTGAGCACTTTGTATTGTAACCCATTTAGCAGTAAAGTTTATCTATATGTCTGCCAGCTTGTCACAAGTCTTACCCCTCTCCTTCAAAAGTCTCTATAAATAAATTTTTCTTTGTGGTCCCTAATTGATGATTAGTATATTACAGCTCCTCAATTTTCCTCTCTCAAGTCAAGGTTACTCTAAATTTAACAAAGTAATGGACTTGATAAAACTCAAACTATAACTCAGCTGGCTGCTACTTGCAACCTTAATTTCTAGATATCAGTATACAATAATCAATATGTTATAAATAAGAACCCTAATGCTTAATTTTGCAGTGATCACCTTCCTCCTTTTCATTTGCAGACCAGACTGGAACCTCTATAGGTGTGTTTGCTTGTTTTGAGTGGGGATGGAAGAAAAGGAGTCATGCCGCATATCTGATTTATTAAATCGCATTTGTTCTGTTTATACATGAGTAGAACTACCTTGTTCTCTGAAAAAAATAAAATTTCTCGCATTTTTATCTGTGCTTCGCAGTCAAACTTCCTTGTGTCTTAGACAAGAAATCTTATTTTCTTGAAAACAAAATCTTTGTTTCCAGCCTTCTGTAATAGGTAAATATAACAGTGTAAGATGAGTGACAGTGTATTTCTCAAGTTATTTTTTGGAATGTGACAAAACGGAAGTGTCATAGTGTGATAAGGAGCAAACATATGATTGCTTGATAGAATGCAAAAAATGCAGAATTGCATATATTTTCTCCTTTGTCAGCAGCATATGTTAGTGAAAAGTTTTTACAATTGTTAACTTCTAAACCATCTTCAATTTAGCCAAGATTGAACTGTTATCACGTTTGTCATAAAAGTATTCTGAGATCAATGTCATATGACCCATTCATGTATTTGACCTTTCAAATTAGCAAGCCATAGTTGACAGAAACACAAAGGTTGAGGATAAAAAGAAATTATTATATACAGTACTTCTTCTGTATCTTTTCGTTTCCTTTTCTCTCCAGCTGTTCAATCTATGCCGTGCTGGCAATTGAACATTTTCCTTCCCAAAATTGGGAAAGGCACACCAGTAAAAAACGAATTTTTGCTCCTTAAATATCTCATGCATCTTCCCCCAGTATTTTGTGACTTCTGTCCGAGGAAGGAGGTGTAAGCATTAAATTAACCCGAATGATTCCACGATTGTGGTATCATCCAAGCCATGCCAGAGGACTTGAACTAGACAAACTAGTGAGAATGCACAATAACGCTAGCAAAGCTTTGTAATGCTAAAGAGCTATATCAAATATATATAAATATATGTTCCCGAAACCTTTGACAGCTTTAAAGAAAGAAAACTTCGTCGTCAATCCTGTTTCAAATTCCGCAATAAGTTTAAGCGCCTCATCAACAGAATTTACGTATCCTAAATTATCTGCATGTCTACCATCAATGGTTCGCGACTTAAAATTCTCGCTATGCTGTTTCTGTTTGTTCCTCAAGAATCATGGGATTTACAGCTTTTGATGTTCGGCTACATCACTTGCGGATTTCCGAGAATCTTCGGTTATGTTTTGCAAGTCATTAAATATTCCATCTCAGTCCCTCTCGACCGAGGTGGTTTTGGTGGATGGAATCTAATGCTGACCTGTTCTCCCGGGCTGTTCTCGAAAATGGCGGATAGCAGGGTTTCATCGTGGAAAGAAGACGATCTCCTTAAAGGTGCACTGCAGAAGTATGTCAAACAAGGCCTCAAACGCGAAGAAGCGATCGATTTTTTACGGAGAGACTTTCCTCAATACGCCTGGAAGGACCAGGAAAGCTATTGGGATATAGAAGCATGCACAAGAAAATAAGACAAAAATATGACTTGTTAGTTATGCGAGATCAAGTGTACGATGTGATGTCTGATCTTGACCCCGATGGACTTGCTGCTCGCGGAGGCGTTGGAGCTAAGAAGGCAAGGCGAAAGAAAGGAAACTTCTCTTCGAAAGGACCAAACTGGGTCCACTCCCTGGACGGTCATGATAAATTAATGGGTTTCCAAAATTCCACATTTCCAATTGCTATTTATGGCTGCTATACAACCTTTAAGTCCGGTATTTGGGCAAGAGTCTTGCACGATGGGCCCTGTTCTCCTGCTAAGATATCACATACGAGATTCTTTCCGATTTTTTGTAGAAAATGCCTCTCACAAGCGCTCTTGATATTACCAATGGTCAATTCCTCCGTTTCGTCGAAGGGAACAAACTCTATTGGCCCAATCCTTGTATACTTTTGGGCCTTTCCAGAAACTTCTGCTGACAAACGTTGAACTGTCAGTTCATCTTTCCTTCGATGGTCCTTGGGCTGGTTTTTTTTGGTACGCTTTGCTTTAACTTTTTCATTGAGCCTCTTCCATGCATCGGCCATGATGAACTCGAGCGTGTGACAGTAACGCACGCAATGCATGCTGGTAGTGGCAGCTCTCGGCTGGGTCGAATAATTTCATTTTATTTTACTTTGGTTTTATTTTATTTTACTTTGGTTTTATTTTATTTTACTTTGGTTTTATTTTATTTTACTTTGGTTTTATTTTATTTTATTTTTATTTCAATTGATTTTACTTTCACTCTATTTTAAAAATAAAAAAATAAATTGAAAAATAAAAAAAAATGTAAATCAAAATTAAAAAGAAAACAATTTTCTTTCAAAAATGCGGATTTTTCTATTGGCAGTTCTCGGCCACCATACAAGTGATCCACATTCACAACATATAGATGCCATTTTGATAACCAAGTGACTCTGAACTTTGTGTTCTTTCCTTTTAATTAACGCTCTGTTAAAAGCCAAGTGGCATTTATTCAAGTTTTTCATTTTAAACTAGAGGAAATCCAGGGCAACTTCTTTTTGGGATAGGACACTAAGAATTCAAGGAAACTGGCCCAACTGGCCACCAAGCACTGGAGTTAATTTTCAGCCCTGTTAGAATCAAATTTCTCCCCACAATATCAGCACTGAACCACATGTTAAGGTCATGAGAATAAACGAAATGATCACCAACAAAAGAAGCTTTCAATTGGCAAAAAAATTCTCCTTTTTTTCCTCCTTAGGAAATGTATAAGGAGCAGTATGGAGAATATGTATACTGATGTTAGGGTTTAATGGGTTAAGCATTCAAACTGATAGAGGCCCCCTTTAGACAGTGCTTAACCTACCTGGATTTTGAGTGAAACCGCCTGGATATTTGCGCGCATTACTATAAATTTCTTGACATATCTTCTAGTTCTCACAAGATCTTTCGCCATTATCTTGACTGCATCCTGTAAAGTATACATTATGTGTAGTTAACTCTTTAACTCTAGGACTTGATGAACATTTAACTTCTCCCTATAATATCCATACATTATCCAGCAAACAGGTAATGAGAATACTCATTGATAAACTTATCAGATAGAAGTTATGTCAATCTAATACCAAATTCTTGTAACTAATCACAAGGAAATCTGCAGCAGCTAGAGGGGAGGATGTACAATCAGATCTTGGGAATTTAAGGGTTAACAGGAGGGAACTGCCTCCTACTTGAATAGAAAACTCATGCTATGTAGTGGAGGGGGAAATAGACATAGGCACCCCTGGAGAAAGGGCTGGAAGGGAATGGCATAGGAAGAAAGGGAGAGGAGAGGGGGTGGGGACACAGGCCACAACTTCAAGGGAGCCTGAGGGGGCTGGGGAGGAAAAACCAAACATAAAAGTTAAAATTTCTTAACAGCTGGTCTGCAATGCTTGGAAGCACAAGAGTGAGATTCAAGGAGTACATGTGACTGAACATACCAGGATATTGAAATGTTAAGAAATGAAGATGAGAAAAATATCTGTTGGGGAGATGTACATGTACAGGGGATATATGCTGAATATAGACACAAATGAAGTCGATTTAGAGAGACACTGTGAGGTATGGGAAAAATTGTGGTAAGATACCATATAAATCAAAACTGGCAAACTGAGCTGGATTTTCAACTTTTCCACTGGTTTTCAGTTACAAGATATAATACCCAGAAGTCTGTCTAGGATGAGTGGTTAAAGTATATGTTTAACAGGTAATCAAACTTGGGAATTAAAATAAACAGGCAACTACTGTGCTTACTCTCCTGACAATCATAAGGAATTTTCAATGATACCAATTTAAACTGAAGATCTGAAACCCCACGAGGCATGAAACAGACTCATGTCTGGTAAAAGGTAAAACAGACACAGTCACATACTATAATATTGTAGCTATCAAGAGTTATATAATTATTTTTTTAATAAAATGGAATAGAATTTCACATCTTCCCACCAGAACATGACCTATATGCTGTATGTGGTCAGACAATATTTTGAGTGGAAGCTAAAACATCTTAAGGTTCCAAAAACAACTTAATAAATCTGTAATTCTTACAGACATACCATCTGTCCAAGTTTTGCCATTTTCTTTATATCAGCTATGACTTTCTTTTCTTGTTGTTCCATTTTGGCTCGCTCTCTATCAAGATCTCTGAAATATATGAATTCAAAATTCTTAAAAATGATAAGAGATGAAGAACTGGACTGAAATAACCTGAGTTGTACACGAAGGATAGCTGAGTTACCAGAAGCCATGGCAAAATATGAAATTTTTACCACTGAACGACCCAGGATGATAAATCAATTCAGATGCTTGCGATAACAGGATAATCAATTACTGTGTCGAACGAAATGCTCGAACAACTCGACGTACTTAGTAGCTAGAGCTACAGCACCATGTCAAGCATTCGTTCTTAAGTGAAATATAAATAATTTCCCTTGGAAACAAATCTTACGCAGAAAGAGACAAATTCTACGAAAAAACTGTCTCTGTAAATGTGCACACTATACAAAAGCAAGCAGCATTTGCCTTTTAGAATCCAATATCAGCTAAAAGTTTACAAGACATTGGAAAACAGTACGTAAATTCTGAAAACTAAAATAACACGAACCTCATCGCTCTGTTTAAAGCTCTCTGATGTTGCTTAAGCATTTGCTCAGGAGTCTTCCTCTTGCCAAATAAAAAATCCATGACCAAATCCTTTCACTACACTAGGTTTTGAAGAGTAAAATGTTTCTGAATCGAGGAAAGCTGGAACAATTTTGATCGATTACAAGCTTGCCTTACTACTTAAATTTCCAAAATAGAAACTCGACGTCACTGTAGAATCGTGGGCTCAAATCGCGAATTTATACGTCATGTGACTCGATGGGGAACTGACGTCATGGCGTTGACCCAAAGCTCGCCATAGCTGCTGCTGGGAGAAATAACCGGCTCCGTTTGTCGTTTGACTACATTGAAATTATTTTTTCTTAAACCAGTACTAAGTGAAGTCCATATTAAGCGAACACCGACTTTACGGTGGATTTTGTTTTTGGATTTTAGCGGTGAATTTTATCTCCTCATATTTAGTATCCTTCTGTGCATTTTATTTATATAATTCTCTGATCAGTAAAGTTCAGCTTCACCTATTGATCTATGGTCATAAAATGGATAGTTAATCAATTAGTTGTGGTTTTATACAAGCAAAAATATAAGTAAAAGGCAAGAAAACAAAAAAAAAGTCAACAATAACCGTGCGTAAAAAAATATCAAAAGGTAACCGAGACAAATCAGGCAAAAACGATATCAAATTATGCATAAAATGATCAAAGCGCTTTTTAATTGATATGTTGTTAAGAGTTGAGAATTGACCAGAATTTTGTCTTTCTGATCGTCTGGTGACCTTGACGAGATCAGAGATGACTTTATTACAAAAAGTCAAAGCCAAAATTTTCTCACCTTGATAGCTTAGTTGCAAAGATAGTTTAACCGCTAATTTGGCCAAGTAGTAGAAACATATCTCTAGGACTTTGACGAGTCCTGTGAATCCTATTAATCAATACCAATATTCTTTGTTGAGATGAGAAGAATGAAAGGCAGGAATTAGAAGTGAAAGCCTCTTTCAGAGGCCTAATCTGTGGCAAATTTCCCCCCTACCTGCCCCCCGCCTCGGGCGCCCCCACCTCCGCCCAGTCCCAAACCCTTCTACTCGGCTCAACCTTTCCTGCATCAAAAAGCTGCCTAACATCGAGCAATTCACAGGTTGTTAAACATTTCGATACTACTTTCAACATGAAACAGAGACAGGAATTAATACAATCCATCTCAAAGTAAGAAGCATTTTTCATTTTCCCGCTTCATCCTTTTCATTCGTGGTCGTATCTTTTCAAAACTTTACTTCATGCAGTGCGCACACTTTGCATATACGTCATGAATGTCTCGAATGTCACGAATGTCACGAATGTCACGAATGTCACTACGTCAAAATGGCGAGAATACATCAGAGGTTCATTTGAACACACCAATCAGAATGCGTCATCTAATATACCGACCAATCAGATTTCGCTTTGTTGTTTCGCGGCGTCTTCAAATTTTTTGGCGTCAACGCCTCCTGGGTTGAAGTTTTGTTGTTTTTCCTGATTAGCTTCAAAGGGGCTCCGCACTCGGAAAAAGTTACGATTTGGCAGGACTGTAAAAAAGCCTTATCAGGAATATCACAACGTGAGTAACTCAAATTCATAGGGAAAAATTTGTTTGAGATTCAGATCAAATGGTGTAGTTGAAAGTTCATGTTATTGCTCCAAACCAGCTGAAATTTATGTCTAATGGTTAGATCATGGATGGGTTTTTAAATATAGTAAGGATAATTTTTTAAGTAGTCATTTGACAAATATTCTTTCCTGTTGTTATAGGCTAGCATTTCCGCAGTTCGGACAAAGTTCTGTAAAAATTTTAAGGGTATTCAACAAGGCTTGTCTTACTGCAAGGGAAGATCGCCTGAGGTAACCAACTAGATGAATAAGTATGAGGGGACATAACTCGTTCTTAACTTACTTGACCGTAATAAATGCAAGCATTTGGAGAAACTATTGGACCATAGACTTCCAATGCGCCTTAAAAATATTAAATTGTTAACAGCGGCCACTTGGCGATTTCGCCATAGTGGCGTAGACCGAAAAAAGACCTTACAAGAACACTTTAGAGCAAGAATATTCGCCATTTTTTTGCTTTTTGCTTTGCATATATTCCTCTTAAAGTAAATATTGCTCGATTTGATAGAGTTTTCTCATTGTTTCCTACATTTGCCGGCGAAGTAAAAAGGCAAATGTACAGGAACTGAAATCGTTGCTTAGATTAAATTGAATTTCGACATCATCTTGACAAGGTGCTCTCTTTATTCAAAATGAACGACCTTCACTTTTTTTGTCACAAGACCAGCCCCTTTGCAAAAATGCCGAAAACTGATTCCATAAGGGGAAATTATCATCCTGAACGGCTAATAAACTGTGGAAAAAAAGTTCAACAACAGAAATCATCTGCGCGCGTGCCACATTTTCATTTCTCTGCCTAACTTGAAATATAAAAGCTGTTGATATATCCTTTTTTAAATAATTACAGGTTATTCAACCTGTGCTAGCCATGTGCTTGATCTGTTGTTTTTGAAAAAGTGAGACAGCTTAAAAAAAAAACTGTCTGAAAACTAAGGAAAAATGATCATCAAGTGTTTTTAGGTCAGGTTTTGAAGAGCTGTTTGAGAAAAAATCTATAAATATGAACAAAAAATCAGAAACATAGCTGGGAAATGCACTTCTCCATTTAATGTACTCCTCCCGGTTTAACCTATCAACGTGCTACAGTACAACAGGGCGACGCTTTTCAATGGGCGCGATTCCGTAATGATTAATGTCTATCATTTTTTCAGAAACATATGATCAGAGGAAACAACAATGAATCCTCTTCTTGTGCTTGGATCTATCCTTTGTTTAGCTTCTCTTTCTTATGCAAGGGATATCAAAATGGGGGTCTTTCTTCCTTTCACTGGTGGTTGGCCTGGTGGTCCCAGGATGGCATCAGCAATTCTGATTGCTAGGGACAAAGTAAACAGTGACCCTTACTGGCTTCAAGGACATAACCTGACCTTTGTACTTAAAGACAGCAAATGTGAAGCAAGAGCATCTCTTGCAACATTGGTGGACTATTACACAATAGAAAACCCCAAAGTGGATGTCTTCATTGGTCCTGGATGTTCAGTGGGATGTGTCCCTGGTGCCTACATAGCAGCTCACTGGAACATTCCCATGGTATCTTGGGGATGCGCAGCGACAGCACTATCAGACAAAACACAGTATCCTTACTTTGTACGGACAGCTGGCACATACACTGGTTTGGGATATCTCTTAAGGGCCATCTTAGAAAACTACAAATGGGATCGCATGGCAATCATGTCTTCAACAGAAATATTTTTTTCGGAGGCTGCTAATACAGCAAAGGTCACCCTTGAGAGAGATGGCAAATATTCAGTACCCTTTTTTGGTAGCTTTGCTCCTGGAACAACTGACCTCTTCAAACTTAAATCCATGGTCAGGTCAATGGCAACCAAGGCACGTGGTAAGTAACAAGAACAAACTTGACAGAGAACATGGATATAGACAATATTGATGCAAAATAATCTTTTGTGTTCTTTATTAAAATTGCTAACTGCTGTAAGCTTAATAATTAATATCAAATTAAAGATCATGATAAAATGAGTTGTATAGTGACCAACTTATCTTTACTTTACAGATTTCATGTTACTTTGCTATGGTGATGCTATGAGAAGTCTAATGCTTATCTTCAATGAGCTGGGCCTGTTGAATGGGGAATATGTGATAGTTGGCTTGGAGACACTTTATGATTCATGCCAAGCTGGTGATGCCAGAGATGATGAGGCTTGCAAAGCTTTTGAAGGAATCATTGATGTTAGTCAGTATATTCCAGATTCACAGGATTATACAGATTTTAAAACAGCTGTTTACAACAGGATGCCTGAAATGAACTACTCAATGAATGCACCTAACGAAGTAAGAACACTTCTTACATGCCTGAAATGTATTAAGGCAAGGCACATTTACCCTTGAACCTGAAATCCTGTACTGTGATTCATGAAATGAAACAAATGAAAGAGGGCAAAACTCATCAATGCACTAAGTGATATCATGAATAAGTCTTCCTTAGACCCCTATCAATCCCAACACTTCGTTATCAGCCTACTGATCATCAAATTACTTAATTGTATTATTGATTTTTTCTGCTAGACTACCTTCTACGCTGCATACCTTCATGATGCCATTCTTTTGTATGCATATGCCCTAAATGAATCTTTGACCCAAGGTGTGGCCATAACTGAAGGGGCAAATGTGTCAAAGTCAATGATAGGAAAGCAATTCCTAGGTAAGCATGCTTTTAAGCAAAATTCTTGACAAGATGGATCCATTTGGATACACCAGCAGTTTCAGCTATTAACATGAATTAAAAATATCCCTCTCAAGCAATATTGTCATCTGCATTATTTTATTAAGTACACATAAACCTCCTTTGTGTCAGTATTCTACAACTACAACAACATTAATTTTCTAGCAAACTGTGTTACTGAGCCCCAAAGAAAGAAACAGCTTGTGAATACTCATATATAAGAGCTGAGGTGAATTCTTTATTCTCCAATGCTAATAGGCGTATCAGGTCCTGTTGGTATTGATGAAAAGGGAGACAGAGTTACCTCTTATATGCTGCAATCATTTCTACCTGGCATGTCAAGTGTAAGAGTTGCAAATTTCTTTGGCACAACTGGAGAACTTCAGCTTTTGAATCAAACTATCCTGTGGCCTGGTGGTGCCACAGAGATTCCTCTTGGAAGACCAGCATGTGGTTTTGACAATGAATTTTGCGAAGAGGCCACAAAAGGTAAAGAAGAAATTTATAGTGTCTAGTTGAACAAGGTTTGAGTTCCCTGTACACATTGAAAACAGTAAACAAAAGAAAGTGTATGTTAATTCCAGCATGCAGATAACCAGGTCAAAAATATGGATTGTTGGGCAAGTATAATGTCAAAAGACTAGGCCCAAGTTGTTCAAAACTGGGTTAAGATAACCCAGAGTAAGTGCAAAATTTAATTTCAGGTCTGAAGGCTTGAAAAGAAAATTCAGTTCACATCTTTTTTCTTGTAATTTGATCATTGTATGTTCTTAAAAGAATTAGGAAAATTTTCCCCTAAAGGCTTTTGAACAAAGAAATAAAGAAACTTGGATTAAAATTTAACCCTGGGTTAGCACTAATCGGCCTTTGAAAAAACTGAGCCCAGAAGGTTATAATAACAGTGCACCTAAAAGTGAAGTTAACATCTCTAACATAATCACACCTTTAAGTTCATCATTGATTTCAATTGTAACTGTCGTAACTTTTGTTTTCTAGAGGAGGATCCTACTTGGTCATACATCTTGGCAGGATGTCTTACCTTTGTTTTAGTTGTTTCAATTCTGGTTGGGTTTTTATTGTGGCAGAGGTAAGCTTGTAAGTGTTTAGAAAATAATTAGTAATCTCTTGAACTTCAATGTCCTGGATGAGAAATGGTATAGAAAAAGACTTAAACCCACCAAAATATTAACAACAGTCTCTGAAGTCCCTTATTTTTTCACCTTCATCTTTGTTGGTGTTTAATAGGAAACAAGCTTTTGAAGCATCACTGTTGGCTCAAACATGGAAAGTGAAATATGATGACATAAAATGGCCAAAGAATAAAGGAAAGCTAGGGAGTAGAAAGAGTGTGGTATGTTAGTGTTGATATGACTGATGCTCTGTGTCAATTCCATTTAAATTTGTATTATTTTCTAGTCATCTAAGACTGACTCTTTCAACTTTATTCTCCAACCATTCTTGTATAATGAAAACATCTTAATGAACAGAGAGAACATAGAAAACTTGGACTGTGTTACAAAATTGCCCAATCATAGATCTAAGCATCAATACTTATTTTAGACTAATAAATTACTCTTCTTAACTCTTCTCTGCAGCAAAGTATGGCAGCAGCAAGTGAGCATGGCTCTATAGAGGACCTTCGAGGACAAATATTCACTGTTCTTGGAATTTATGAGGTTCTCTTTAACTCTTTATTTCTCATCAGGAACAAATGCTAATTCATTTGTTTACTCGTCAGATTTCTCATCTTAGGATTGTCATTTTAACAAACATGAAATTGATCTTTGAGGAAATATTTATTTATGTGAAATTCATGGTTGTATACTGTAACTAAAATACTTGGTGCAATTTAAATACCTTGTACAAAAAGCTCTCTTAGTGAAATGCTGCAAACTTGGAATCTGCATAATTTTAGATTAAATAACTGATTTTGTGAAGGCCTTTGGGGTTTATCAGTTAATGCAGTTTTTTTATTCATTTTTGTATATCACTCTTGTACTTGTTGTATATTTAGGAATCAAAGTATTAAAACTTAAAGTCTTTCATAGTAAAACCTTGGCTTTACTTTACAACATACATATGGCAATAGAGCTATCTGTTAAGGACATTGGTGACTGGATGCTGGATGCGGTGCAACAAACTCAAGTTAAATCAGGATAAGACGGAACTTTTGGTTATTAGTTCTAATTATCATCCACGACCACCCCTCGACTATATGCAAAGAAGTAATCAAATCTAGTAAACAGGCCAGGAACTTAGGAGTTGGATTCGATCAATATTTAGATTTCAAAGAACCTGTGAAAGTAATATGCAAGAGTGCATTTTTCCACATTCACAGTATCACTAAAATTAGGTGATACCTATCCCAGAGTACTACTGTGGCTATTGTTCATGCTTACATAACATCACATTGGGACTATTGTAATGCCCTACTGTATGGTCTCCCGAAGTATCTGATTAATAGACTTCAGCTTTTACAGAACTTGGCAGCTCACCTTGTTACCTTGACTAGAAGGCAGGAACATATCACACCAATACTAAGGAGCTTACATTGGCTGCCAGTTCATTATAGGATAGTTTTAAAAATAATGTTGCTAACTCACAAAGCTCTGAATGGACCGGCCCCAGATTACATTAAAGACCTATTGAAGTATAATGACTCTCATCGCACACTTAGATCTTCAAACAACAGGTTGCTTGATGAGCCTAGAGTGAATCTTAAAACATATGGTGAAAGGGCTTTTTCCTTGGTGGCACCAAGGCTCTGGAATAAACTATCACTCCATATCAGGCTTTCGTCATCAGAGGCAGCTTTTAAGGCTAATTTTAAGACTTATCTTTTTAAGCTGAAGATGGTGCTATATAAATGTATTCAATTAATTTAATTACTTATAATTAATTAATTAATTTAATTACATAGTTCAGCTTTTCCCAACAATTGTAACCCTTGTCAATTATGGACTCTGATTCTTGGCAGGGGAATTTAGTGGCTGTCAAAAGATTACAGAAGGCCAAAGTTGCTCTGGAACGTGAAGTGCTGTTGGAACTGAAAGAGGTAAAACAGAAAATTGAAGTCTTTGCTTCCCTCTTTTTGATAACTTTCCCCGCTTCTACATTATTATAATATTTTTAGAACAAAAAAAGCTCCAAAAGTCTGAGTCAGATGAATGTATCAGATGTATCTGAACAGTAGAAAGCCATCAAAATGAGGTTAAAAATGTTTATTTATTTTGTAAATTTGCAATTGCTATAAGACTTCTCTTGAAAAGGTCTTTGTTTACTCAGATGAAAGATATCAACCATCAAAATGTTAACACATTCATTGGTGCCTGTATTGATCCTGGAAACATCTGCATCTTAACCCAGTACTGCAACAAAGGAAGCCTCCAGGTAAAATAAGAACTGATTTGAAACGACAAATTATCAGCATATCTCGCACTTAACCCTTTCACTCCCAAGATCTGATTAGTAATTCTCCTTACTATCTGCCATACAATTCTTATGATGTTAGTTCAGAGAATTTGGTATTGGATCAACTAATAATCCCATGATTGATATTCTTCTCTATTCTCATCACCTGCCTGCTTGATATTGTATTGATATTGTAAGGAGAAATTCTGTCTTGGTCACTTTTGGGAGTGAAAGGGTTAACTGGGTCTTGAGGTCTTATTTTTTCAGACCAAAAAAAGTGCACTCTTTTCATAACTGAATTTTTTTTCAGGATGTGTTGCATAATGACAGCTTGAAGTTGGATTGGATGTTTCAGATGTCCATTTCATTGGACATTGCAAAGGTGCGTACAGTTTTTGGTACTGCAGTCAGTTTGATGCTCTATCAACCTTACCATCTTCATATTCTAGCTACACAATTTGAAATAAATTCCTTGTGACTTCTTACCAAAAGGTACACAATATTTTTACTGAGCACTTTTGGTCACTTTCCTCCCTATTTAATAACTGCTTTAAAATGAACAATTCAATACCCTTAGTATGTTAGTTGAATAATTAGTTAGTAGTGAAAATAATTTTTATCCAGTGTAACTTAGTTGAGATTTGCCTGGTTTTCTAGGAAAATAAACATTTCCTGTCTCTCAAATAAGCTGCATTTTAATCAAATCCCATAGCATGAGCTGAATTCATAGTCTCATTCATCAAAAGATATTTTCAATCAATTTATTGTTCAACAGGGCATGCACTTCCTGCAGAATAGTCCAGTTCAGATACATGGCAACTTAAAGTCATCAAATGTGTTGATTGACAGCCACTGGACATGCAAACTAACCGACCATGGGTTGTTTCTCTTCAAAGAAGGACAGGAGATTGATGTGGAAGCTGGTGAAGATTCCAAGTATTATGGTAAATACATTTTTGATGGGAAAAGGAGTTTGGTTCAGTCCAATAACTTTCTGATTCCTTTCTAATTTAAGACAATCTTTGGAAAGCACCAGAACACATCCTCAATGACCAGTATCCTCATTCTCAACCTGGAGATGTGTACAGCTATGGAATCATCCTTTCTGAAATTGTAACTCGTGGTTTACCCTTCAGCATGTATGAGGACTTGTCAGCTCAGGGTATGTATTCTGTGCCAATTTTTTTTAAGGTAGCTCTGAAACTACATTACATGAATGTAAGTCTAGCTATTTTGATTTAGTTTTCCCAATAAAAACAGGGTCACAAACATTTTTTATCAGTTAGACTCAGAAAGATAAAAAATAAATGATTGGAAGCACTTCTAGGAGGATTGAGTGTTGCTTCAATGACCTACAATTATCAGAAACGGAAACCTACTAGTTCTGCAATAATTGGGAATTTGTTTGATACCATTTGAAAAGAATCAAGTATTGACAGTACTGATTTGTAAGAGAATTAGTGCTTTAAAACAAACCAAAATGTTGGTTTAGCCTTGCATACTTTGCTGCTAATCTGAAGCTTTCACATGCAGGAAGGATATTAGATCAATGGGTACACTTTGCGGGGGAACCTAAAAATTCCACCTATTTTATTGCTCATCTGCTCATATTCACTCATCCACCACTCAAAGTGAACAATGGTACATAAAACTACCACTTACACAAGCATAGCTAAGGATACCAAGTAAAGTTGAAGTTTTTATTTTTATGATTTAAAATTCCACTTATGTATAACTTTGATTTAACATTTCTTAAGCTGTTGTTGAGCGTGTTAAAAAAGGAGAGATCCCATCCTTCCGCCCACGTATCACCAAGGACACTGTAGGACATACTCTCTATGTTGACATGATGAAAATGTGCTGGGATCAGGACCCACTAGCCAGGCCTAAGTTTTCAGACTGCATCAAATATCTTAAGCAGATGAACAAAGGAAAGTAAGTGAACAGATGACCGAGTTTGGAAGGTTTCTGTTGTAATTAGAATTTCATTACACACGTTTGTTACATCTATCTCAAAACACTAAGTCTCTGCTTTACACATTTTAAAGACAAAGAAGTGTAAGGTATTGTCAGTAATTTCAGAATTTGGGTTTGAGGCAGTTATGATGATGGCCGGCTTACGAGAGACACACTATTCGTAAATTTGTTGTAATTTCTGCTTGTTTTCCTCAGGGACTTCAACATTATGGATACTATGATCACCATGATGGAAAAGTACACAGATCACTTGGAAGACA
This sequence comes from Pocillopora damicornis, assembly GCF_964200805.1. Taxonomy (NCBI): domain Eukaryota; kingdom Metazoa; phylum Cnidaria; class Anthozoa; order Scleractinia; family Pocilloporidae; genus Pocillopora; species Pocillopora damicornis. Next base: position 1,140,932 of record NC_142683.1, read on the forward strand.
TTGTCGCTGAGCGAACAGCTGAGCTTGCAGCTGAGAAAGCAAAGACTGACGAGCTTTTGTACAGGATGCTTCCAAAGTAAATTGCGCTTAAAACTGCCTAGAATTAAGTACCATGCAAACCTTTTTCAATACAATTCATATAAGAATAAGGAATAAGCCTGCTGCCTTACCCTGCAACAGTCAACATTCACGGTACCTCGATATACATTTGGTGTCAGGTATACGCATGGCGTGTGCCAATCCAATATGGTTTCCAAGAGGTGATGAAGGCTTTGTTTGGTTGGATTTCAGGCTGTTCAGAAATCTTACTTTTTATTCTTTCCATAATTTGACTTATATATTCTTGACTATCTCTGTGGAAAATTTCAACTACTTCCGAAGATCCAAATACGTCGCCATTTTGTGTATTCCCTAACCCAGTCTTACAACCTGTGCTCACGGTCGCTGATATTTGATGGTATTTACGATGACATCTTTTGTATTCACTCTCATGCTACTTACTTCTTTGTTTGGTTTTGTCTGATTACAGGTCTGTGGCAGAGGAACTTAAGAGAGGGCAGCCTGTTACTGCCGAAACCTTTGATTCCGCTACACTTTTTTTCAGTGATATCGTTGGTTTCACCAAGCTGGCATCTGAGAGCACACCCCTTCAGGTACATGTACTCCCGAATTTACATGTCGTAAGTCGATCTCGTAATATCGATTTGTTAGAAAATACTTTCTTTTGTCTATCCGTTTATAGATTGTTGACTTGCTTAACGACCTGTACACTTGCTTTGACGAAATCATTGACATGCATGATGTCTACAAGGTAAGACGTGTTACATGACTGAACACTAAGATGTCTTCTCCAGCGTAAACAAGGTAAAACTCAGTGGTAGTTGAGTCACTTTAATAGAATGCCTTGACAGGAGAACACGTTTATACATCCATTGCTTATAATTCAGGTTGAGACCATTGGTGATGCCTACGTGGTCGCTTCCGGGCTACCAAACAGGAATGGAATCAGACATGCTGGCGAGATCAGTAACATGTCCTTAGATTTGCTGTCAGCAATGACTACTTTTAAAATAAGGCATGTTCCAGGAAGGCAACTGCAACTCAGAATTGGGATTCATACAGGTTAGAAACCTTTCTTAAGCTAACTTAGCTACATTCTAGGTCATGAGTTCATAAACTGACTTGCACAAGGGTTTAGCGGGATCTTCAGTTATGGGGATCAGTTCTATGCATATAATTAGCATCTTGCTGACATTAGGGGGCACGCCAAGTTGTAAAATAATTATCACCATAACAAGGGAGTTATCACCACTTCAGCGTCACCCTTATGGAACCCTGGAAAAGTTAACAAAAGAAAAATGAAAGAGTCGGTATGGGGAAATTATGTGTGTTTCTGACTTAAACAATGCCTCCTTTCAGGTCCCGTGGTTGCCGGGGTTGTTGGTCTCAAAATGCCGCGATATTGCCTGTTTGGTGACACGGTCAACTATGCGTCAAGAATGGAGTCTTCCGGTTTGGGTAAGGAAGAGCCTCTCAGCATGCCTTACACTTACACGGGAGAATTGTAGGAAATTCCGTTTTTCGCGCTGATTTCAATCTTAAATTGGCTTCAGTGATATTCCCTATAATGAAGAGGGTTCTATAAAGGGCCTAGGTTGTTTGGGTATGAAAGATCCCACTTGTCTAGCTAACAAGCGTTGAGCTAAGAAACATGATTCTTTGGAACCGAAGACATTTTTTATCTTCAGAAATTGGAAAAAATAACAATATATCTTGAGACCTTGGAACACGCGGTGTTCCAGGGTCTCAAATACAAATCATCTTGGATGTCGATCTAATTCTTTCGTCGGTACTTACACTCCATGCTCCCTCCCTTTGTCACATAAAAAATTTAACTCAAATTTCATTTACCTGTGGAGTAGCTTTCAACATTTCTGCATTTTGGTCCCCCCTTTCTCAAAAATTGTGGGCAATTCATTTTCAGTCCGCCTTTCCGGCTTTGACTCCCTCACTTACCAGAGCTCTACAATTTTTTCAGCTCTTCGAATTCACGTGAGTCCAGAATGCAAAGAAGTTCTTGATAGACTTGGCAGATACGTGCTGCAAGAAAGAGGTTTCGTTGAAATGAAGGTAAGCGAGCGTTTATCTATTTTACATGATCAAATCTTTTAGAGCAAGTGCTTTGTTACTGCGAGAGCTTATCAGAATATCCTTGGCATGAAGCAATTAGGATCGAATGCATATTGAAGTTTGTGTTCAAATGTTCGTAGAAACATCTGTAACTGCCTCAGACGACGACCTGCTATAAGTTAGCGAGTAGTCTTATTAGCCCTCTGAAGCAGCAAATATAAGTTGTAAATTCGATGCTTACGATATTATAAAATCTCAACTCAACGTGCTTCGTCCAGAATGACGGTAAATTGTAATCAAGCTTTTCATTTAACTTTCAGGGCAAGGGGAGCATCCTTACGTATTTCTTAAAAACAAGAGAAGGATTTTACAAACCTCTTCCGGATCTCTCCATGGCGGCTGGCATGGAAGAGCACTCTTTTAAGTAGATGCAAGCAATGAAACTCTTTTTCTTCCCTTACCTTCCGTAGAGTCATTTTATTGGCAATATGAACATTTGTTTGAAAGACTTGTTCTTTTAAAATCCTTTCAGGCTCGTCGCGGGCTCATCTGTCCATTCACTGTAATTTTATCTTGGTCTCGGTGTTTTCATTTAAAAGTGTTATACAAAATAAGAAGCATACTGATTTTAGAGTGTAATGGGTTAAGCATTCAAACTGATAGAGGCCCCCTTTAGACAGTGCTCAACCTACCTGGATTTTGAGTGAAACCGCCTGGACATTTGCACGCATCACCATAAATTTCTCGACATATCTATTGGTTCTCAGAAGATCTTTAGCCATTATCTTGACTGCATTCTGTAAAGTATACATTATGTGTAGTTAACCCTTTAACTCCAGAATTGATGAACATTCAACTTCTCCCTATAATATCCATACGTTATCCAACAAACAGGTAATGAGAATACTCATTGACAAACTTATCAGATAGAAGTTGTTGTTGATCTAATACCAAATTCTTGTAACTAATTATACCTTGTTCTTGGACAAGGTGCCTTACCCTGTCACCAATTTACTTTCCCGGAAAAACAAAACAAGACAGTTTTTGGCTTCATGTCACATCTATGCAGGAATCAGGAAATTGCAGACATAAATACTTTTTCTTTTTTTTCTCAACAACAACCGTGCGTAAAAGAAAATATCAAAAGGTAATCGAGACAAATCAGGCAAAAACGATATATTCAATTATGCGTAAAATGATCAAAGCGCCTTTTACTTGATATGTTGTTAGGAGTCTAGAATTGACAAGAATTTTGTCTTCCTGATCCTTTGGTGGCCTTGACGAGAGATGACTTTAATACGAAAAGTCAGTCAAAATTTCCTCACCATTAACCGCTGATTTGGCCAAGTAATAGAAACATCTCTAGGACTTTGACAATACCAATATTCTTTGTTGAGATGAGAAGAATGAAAGGCAGGAATTAGAAGTGAAAGCCTCTTTTAGAGGCCTAATCTGTGGCAAATTTCCCCTCTGCCTGCCCCCCGCCCCGGGCGCCCCACCTCCGCCCAGCTCCCAACCCCCGCCCAGCTCCCAACCCTTCTACTCGGTTCAACCTTTCCTGCATCAAAAAGCTGCCTAGCATCGTGCAATTCACCGAAGGTAGTTAAACATTTCGATACTGCTTTCAACATAAAACAGAGACAGGAATTAATACAATCCATCTCAAAATAGGAAACATTTTTAATTTTTCCGCTTTATCCTTTTCATTCATCGTCCGCTCTTTTCAAAATTTTACTTCATGCAGTGCGCACACTCTGCATGGTACGTCATGACAAAATGGCGGGAATACATTAAAAGGCTTATTTGAACACACCAATCAGAATGCGTTATCTGATGTACCGACCAATCAGATTTCGCTTGGTGTTCCGCAGCGCCCTCACATTTTGGTGTCAACGCCTCCTGGGTTGAAAAGTTGTTTTCTTCATTGAAAACCTTTGCGATTGTGCTATAATAGTTTCGTTGTTTTTCGTGATTAGCTTAAAAGGGGTTTTACACTCGGAAGAAGTTACGATTTGACAGGACTGTAAAAAAAGTTTTACTAGGAATATCACAACGTGAGTAACTCCAATTCATAGAGAAAAATTTGAGTTTTAGATCAAATGGCATAGTTGAAAGTACATCGTACTATTGCTCCAAAACCAGCTGAAATTTATGTCTAATGGTTATATCATGAATGGGTTTTAAGGTATGGTAAGGATATTTTTTTAAGTAGGCAGTTGACAAATATTCTTTTCTGTTGTGACAGGTTGGGATTTCAGGAGTTCGATCGAAGTTCTTTAAAAATTTAAGGGTCTTCTACAAGGCTTGTCTTACTTCAAGAAAAGGTGACCTGAGGTAACTAACGAGATGAATAAGTATAAGGGGACATAACTCGTTAACTTACTTGATCGTAATAAATGCAAGCATTTGGAGAAACAATTGGACCAAAGACTTCCAATGCGCCCCAAAAATATTACATCGTTAACAGCAGCCACATAGCGAATATGGACGGCAGTTTTCACCACAGTGGCAAAGTACGAAAAAAGACCTTGCGAAAACTCCTTAGAGCAAGAATATTCGCCATTTTTCTGCCTAAGTCCTCTTCATAAATTCCTCTAAAATTAAATATTGCTCGATTTAACAGAGTTTTCTCATTGTTTCTTACATTTGCCGGTGAAGCAAAAATACAAATGTACAGAAACTGAAGTCAATACTAAGATGAAATTGATATTCGACTTTATCTTAACAAGGTGCTCTTTTTATTCAAAATGAACGACCTTCACATTTTTGTTGCAAGACAAGCCCCATTTGCAAAAATGCCAAAACTGATTCCAACCAGTGAAAATTTTCATCCTAAACGGCTGATAAAATGTGAAAAAAGGTTCAATAACAGAAATCATCTACGTGGGTGCTACATTTTCATTTGTCCGTCAAGCTTAAAGTATAAAAGCTGTTGATATATCCTTTTTTAAAAAGTAATTATAGGTTATTCATCCTGTGCTAAATTAGGTCAGATAGCCATGTGTTTGATTTGTTGTGTTTGGAAAAGTAAGACAGCTTTAAAAAAAAAAAACCTGTCTAAAAACAAAGAAAAATAAACATCAGTTGTTTTAAAGTCAGGTTTTGAAGAGCTCTTTGAGAAAAATCTAGGTGGTATAACGTCCTCTGCATTAATAATAAGCCAAAGGGAGCTCCCTATTTATTCATGGATTTCTTTCATTTTTCAGAAACATATGATCAGAGGAAACAACAATGAATCCTTTTCTTGTGCTTGGATCTATTCTTTGTTTAGTTTCTCTCTCTTATGCAAGGGATATCAAAATGGGGGTCTTTCTTCCTTTCACTGGTGGTTGGCCTGGTGGTCCCAGGATGGCATCAGCAATTCTGATTGCTAGGGACAAAGTAAACAGTGACCCTTACTGGCTTCAAGGACATAACCTGACCTTTGTACTTAAAGACAGCAAATGTGAAGCAAGAGCATCTCTTGCAACATTGGTGGACTATTACACAATAGAAAACCCCAAAGTGGATGTCTTCATTGGTCCTGGATGTTCAGTGGGATGTGTCCCTGGTGCCTACATAGCAGCTCACTGGAACATTCCCATGGTATCTTGGGGATGCGCAGCGACAGCACTATCAGACAAAACACTCTATCCTTATTTTGTACGGACAACTGGTACATTTGCTGGTTTGGGAGGTCTCTTAAGGGCCATCTTAGCAAAATTCAAATGGGATCGCATGGCAATCATGTCTTCAACAGAAATAGTTTTTTCGGAGGCTGCTAATGATGCAAAGGTCACCATAGAGAAAGATGGCAAATATTCAGTACCCTTTTTTGGTAGCTTTTCCCCTGGAGCAACTGACCTCTTCAAACTTAAATCCATGGTCAGGTCAATGGCAACCAAGGCACATGGTAAGTAACAAGAACAAACCTGACAGAGGACATGCATACAGACAATATTGGCTTATATTCATGAACCTTTGTGTTCTTTATTACAATTGCTAACTGCTGTAAGCTTAATAATTAATATCAAATTAAAGATCATGATAAAATAGAGTTGTAAATTGACCAACTTATCTTCACTTTACAGTTGTAATGGTACTTTGCTATAATGATCTTATGAGAAGTCTAGTGCTTATCTTCAACGAGCTGGGCCTGTTGAATGGGGATTATGTGATAATTTCCTCTGAGACACTTTATGAGTCATGCCAAGCTGGTGATGAAAGAGATGATGAGGCTTGCAAAGCTTATGAAGGAATGATTGACATTAGTCAGTACGTTCCAGATTCACAGGACTATACAGACTTTACTACTGATGTTTACAACAGGATGCCTGAACTGAACTACACAATGCGTGCACCTAATGAAGTAAGTACACCTCTTACACACCTGAAATTTAAGCAAGACATTACCCCTAAAGCTGAAATCATCAACTGTGATTCATGAAATAAAATGAAACAAATTAAAGAGGACAAAACTCAACAATGCACCAAGTTATATCATGAATAAATCTTCCCTAGACCCCTATCAATCCCAACGCTTCATTATCAGCCTACTGATCATCAAATGACTTAATTATATTATTGCTTTTTTTCTGCTAGACTAGCATCTATGCTGCTTACCTTCATGATGCCATTCTTTTGTATGCATATGCCCTAAATGAATCTTTGACCCAGGGTGTGGCCATAACTGAAGGGGCAAATGTGTCTAAGTCAATGATAGGAAAGCAATTCATAGGTGAGCATGCTTTTAAGCAAAATTTTTGATAAGATGGATCCTTATTGAAGGAAAAATATATTCTTTATTCTTGAATATTCATGTGTAAGAGCTGAAGAGAATTATTTTTTCTCCAATGCTAATAGGTGCATCAGGTCCTGTTGGTATTGATGAAAAGGGAGACAGAGTTGCCTCTTACAGGCTGCAATCATTTCGACCCGGCATGTCACTTGTAAGAATTGCAAATTATTTTGGCACAACTGGAGAACTTCAGCTTTTGAATCAACCAATCATGTGGCATGGTGGTACCACAAAGATTCCCCTTGGAAGACCAGCATGTGGTTTTGACAATGAATTTTGCAAAGAGGCTGCAAAAGGTAAAGGAAAAATTTATAGAGTCTATAGTTGAACAAGATATGAGTTCCCTGTACACATTGGAAACAGTAAGCAAGAGAAAGTGTATGTTAATTCCAGCATGCAGATAACCAGGTCAAAAATATAGGTTGTCGGGCTGATGTACTGTCAAAAGACCAGGCCCAGGTTGTTCAAAACTGGATTAAGATAACACAGTGTGAAATTTGATTTCAGGTCTGAAAGCTTGAAAAGAAAATTCAGTTCACATCTTTTTGCTTGTAATTTGATCATCGTATGTTCTTAAAAGAATTAGGAAAATTTTCCCTTAAAGGCTTTTGAACAAAGAAATAAAGAAACCTGGATTAAAATTTAACCCTGGGTTAGCACTAATTGGCCTTTGAAAAAACTGAGCCCAGAGGGTTATAATAATAGTGCACCTAAAAGTGAAGTTAACATCTCCAACATAATCATGCCTTTAAGTTCATCATTGATTTCAATCGTAACTGTCGTAACTTTTGTTTTCTAGAGGAGGATCCTACTTGGCCATACATCTTGGCAGGATGTCTTACCTTTGTTTTAGTTGTTTCAATTCTGGTTGGGTTTTTATTGTGGCAGAGGTAAGCTTGTAAGTGTTTAGAAAATAATTAGTAATCTCTTGAACTTCAATGTCCTGGATGAGAAATGGTATAGAAAAAGACTTAAACCCACCAAAATATTAACAACAGTCTCTGAAATCTCTTTTGTTTTTTCACCTTCATCTTTGTTGGTGTTTAATAGAAAACAAGCTTTTGAAGCATCACTGTTGGCTCAAACATGGAAAGTGGAATATGATGACATACAATGGCCAAAGAATAAAGGAAAGATAGGGAGTAGAAAGAGTGTGGTATGTTAGTGTTGATATGACTGATGCTCTGTGTCAATTCCATTTAAATTTGTATTATTTTCTAGTCATCTAAGACTGACTCTTTCAACTTTATTCTCCAACCATTCTTGTATAATGAAAACATCTTAATGAACAGAGAGAACATAGAAAACTTGGACTGTGTTACAAAATTGCCCAATCATAGATCTAAGCATCAATACTTATTTTAGACTAATAAATTACTCTTCTTAACTCTTCTCTGCAGCAAAGTATGGCAGCAGCAAGTGAGCATGGCTCTATAGAGGACCTTCGAGGACAAATATTCACTGTTCTTGGAATTTATGAGGTTCTCTTTAACTCTTTATTTCTCATCAGGAACAAATGCTAATTCATTTGTTTACTCGTCAGATTTCTCATCTTAGGATTGTCATTTTAACAAACATGAAATTGATCTTTGAGGAAATATTTATTTATGTGAAATTCATGGTTGTATACTGTAACTAAAATACTTGGTGCAATTTAAATACCTTGTACAAAAAGCTCTCTTAGTGAAATGCTGCAAACTTGGAATCTGCATAATTTTAGATTAAATAACTGATTTTGGGAAGGCCTTTGGGGTTTATCAGTTAATACAGTTTTTTTATTCATTTTTGTATATCACTCTTGTACTTGTTGTATATTTAGGAATCAAAGTATTAAAACTTAAAGTCTTTCATAGTAAAACCTTGGCTTTACTTTACAACATACATATGGCAATAGAGCTCTCTGTTAAGGACATTGGTGACTGGATGCTGGATGCGGTGCAACAAACTCAAGTTAAATCAGGATAAGACGGAACTTTTGGTTATTAGTTCTAATTATCATCCACGACCACCCCTCGACTATATGCAAAGAAGTAATCAAATCTAGTAAACAGGCCAGGAACTTAGGAGTTGGATTCGATCAATATTTAGATTTCAAAGAACCTGTGAAAGTAATATGCAAGAGTGCATTTTTCCACATTCACAGTATCACTAAAATTAGGTGATACCTATCCCAGAGTACTACTGTGGCTATTGTTCGTGCTTACATAACATCACATTGGGACTATTGTAATGCCCTACTGTATGGTCTCCCGAAGTATCTGATTAATAGACTTCAGCTTTTACAGAACTTGGCAGCTCACCTTGTTACCTTGACTAGAAGGCAGGAACATATCACACCAATACTAAGGAGCTTACATTGGCTGCCAGTTCATTATAGGATAGTTTTAAAAATAATGTTGCTGACTTACAAAGCTCTGAATGGACCGGCCCCAGATTACATTAAAGACCTATTGAAGTATAATGACTCTCATCGCACACTTAGATCTTCAAACAACGGGTTGCTTGATGAGCCTAGAGTGAATCTTAAAACATATGGTGAAAGGGCTTTTTCCTTGGTGGCACCAAGGCTCTGGAATAAACTATCACTCCATATCAGGCTTTCGTCATCAGAGGCAGCTTTTAAGGCTAATTTTAAGACTTATCTTTTTAAGCTGAAGATGGTGCTATATAAATGTATTCAATTAATTTAATTACTTATAATTAATTAATTAATTTAATTACATAGTTCAGCTTTTCCCAACAATTGTAACCCTTGTCAATTATGGACTCTGATTCTTGGCAGGGGAATTTAGTGGCTGTCAAAAGATTACAGAAGGCCAAAGTTGCTCTGGAACGTGAAGTGCTGTTGGAACTGAAAGAGGTAAAACAGAAAATTGAAGTCTTTGCTTCCCTCTTTTTGATAACTTTCCCCGCTTCTACATTATTATAATATTTTTAGAACAAAAAAAGCTCCAAAAGTCTGAGTCAGATGAATGTATCAGATGTATCTGAACAGTAGAAAGCCATCAAAATGAGGTTAAAAATGTTTATTTATTTTGTAAATTTGCAATTGCTATAAGACTTCTCTTGAAAAGGTCTTTGTTTACTCAGATGAAAGATATCAACCATCAAAATGTTAACACATTCATTGGTGCCTGTATTGATCCTGGAAACATCTGCATCTTAACCCAGTACTGCAACAAAGGAAGCCTCCAGGTAAAATAAGAACTGATTTGAAACGACAAATTATCAGCATATCTCGCACTTAACCCTTTCACTCCCAAGATCTGATTAGTAATTCTCCTTACTATCTGCCATACAATTCTTATGATGTTAGTTCAGAGAATTTGGTATTGGATCAACTAATAATCCCATGATTGATATTCTTCTCTATTCTCATCACCTGCCTGCTTGATATTGTATTGATATTGTAAGGAGAAATTCTGTCTTGGTCACTTTTGGGAGTGAAAGGGTTAACTGGGTCTTGAGGTCTTATTTTTTCAGACCAAAAAAAGTGCACTCTTTTCATAACTGAATTTTTTTTCAGGATGTGTTGCATAATGACAGCTTGAAGTTGGATTGGATGTTTCAGATGTCCATTTCATCGGACATTGCAAAGGTGCGTACAGTTTTTGGTACTGCAGTCAGTTTGATGCTCTATCAACCTTACCATCTTCATATTCTAGCTACACAATTTGAAATAAATTCCTTGTGACTTCTTACCAAAAGGTACACAATATTTTTACTGAGCACTTTTGGTCACTTTCCTCCCTATTTAATAACTGCTTTAAAATGAACAATTCAACACCCTTAGTATGTTAGTTGAATAATTAGTTAGTAGTGAAAATAATTTTTATCCAGTGTAACTTAGTTGAGATTTGCCTGGTTTTCTAGGAAAATAAACATTTCCTGTCTCTCAAATAAGCTGCATTTTAATCAAATCCCATAGCATGAGCTGAATTCATAGTCTCATTCATCAAAAGATATTTTCAATCAATTTATTGTTCAACAGGGCATGCACTTCCTGCAGAATAGTCCAGTTCAGATACATGGCAACTTAAAGTCATCAAATGTGTTGATTGACAGCCGCTGGACATGCAAACTAACCGACCATGGGTTGTTTCTCTTCAAAGAAGGACAGGAGATTGATGTGGAAGCTGGTGAAGATTCCAAGTATTATGGTAAATACATTTTTGATGGGAAAAGGAGTTTGGTTCAGTCCAATAACTTTCTGATTCCTTTCTAATTTAAGACAATCTTTGGAAAGCACCAGAACACATCCTCAATGACCAGTATCCTCATTCTCAACCTGGAGATGTGTACAGCTATGGAATCATCCTTTCTGAAATTGTAACTCGTGGTTTACCCTTCAGCATGTATGAGGACTTGTCAGCTCAGGGTATGTATTCTGTGCCAATTTTTTTTAAGGTAGCTCTGAAACTACATTACATGAATGTAAGTCTAGCTATTTTGATTTAGTTTTCCCAATAAAAACAGGGTCACAAACATTTTTTATCAGTTAGACTCAGAAAGATAAAAAATAAATGATTGGAAGCACTTCTAGGAGGATTGAGTGTTGCTTCAATGACCTACAATTATCAGAAACGGAAACCTACTAGTTCTGCAATAATTGGGAATTTGTTTGATACCATTTGAAAAGAATCAAGTATTGACAGTACTGATTTGTAAGAGAATTAGTGCTTTAAAACAAACCAAAATGTTGGTTTAGCCTTGCATACTTTGCTGCTAATCTGAAGCTTTCACATGCAGGAAGGATATTAGATCAATGGGTACACTTTGCGGGGGAACCTAAAAATTCCACCTATTTTATTGCTCATCTGCTCATATTCACTCATCCACCACTCAAAGTGAACAATGGTACATAAAACTACCACTTACACAAGCATAGCTAAGGATACCTTCAAGTAAAGTTGAAGTTTTTATTTTTATGATTTAAAATTCCACTTGTGTATAACTTTGATTTAACATTTCTTAAGCTGTTGTTGAGCGTGTTAAAAAAGGAGAGATCCCATCCTTCCGCCCACGTATCACCAAGGACACTGTAGGACATACTCTCTATGTTGACATGATGAAAATGTGCTGGGATCAGGACCCACTAGCCAGGCCTAAGTTTTCAGACTGCATCAAATATCTTAAGCAGATGAACAAAGGAAAGTAAGTGAACAGATGACCGAGTTTGGAAGGTTCCTGTTGTAATTAGAATTTCATTACACACGTTTGTTACATCTATCTCAAAACACTAAGTCTCTGCTTTACACATTTTAAAGACAAAGAAGTGTAAGGTATTGTCAGTAATTTCAGAATTTGGGTTTGAGGCATTTATGATGATGGCTTACGAGAGACACACTATTCGTAAATTTGTTGTAATTTCTGCTTGTTTTCTTCAGGGACTTCAACATTATGGATACTATGATCACCATGATGGAAAAGTACACAGATCACTTGGAAGACATTGTCGCTGAGCGAACAGCTGAGCTTGCAGCTGAGAAAGCAAAGACTGATGAGCTTTTGTACAGGATGCTTCCAAAGTAAATTGCACTTAAAACTGCCTAGAATTAAGTACCATGCAAACCTTTTTCAATACAATTCATATAAGAATAAGGAATAAGCCTGCTGCCTTACCCTGCAACAGTCAACATTCACGGTACCTTGATATACATTTGGTGTCAGGTATACGCATGGCGTTGGTTGGATTTCAGGCTGTTCAGAAATCTTACTTTTTATTCTTTCCATAATTTGACTTATATATTCTTGACTATCTCTGTGGAAAATTTCAACTACTTCCGAAGATCCAAATACGCCGCCATTTTGTGTATTCCCTAACCCAGTCTTTCAACCTGTGCTCACGGTCGCTGATATTTGATGGTATTTACGATGACATCTTTTGTATTCACTCTCATGCTACTTACTTCTTTGTTTGGTTTTGTTTGATGACAGGTCCGTGGCAGAGGAACTTAAGAGAGGGCAGCCTGTTACTGCCGAAACCTTTGATTCCGCTACACTTTTTTTCAGTGATATCGTTGGTTTCACAAAGCTAGCATCTGAGAGCACGCCCTTACAGGTACATATGCTACCGATTATAAATGTCGTAAGTCGACCTCGTGATATCGATTTTTTAGAAAATACTTTTTTTTTGGTTTATGTGTTTGTAGATTGTTGACTTGCTTAACGACCTGTACACTTGCTTTGACGAAATCATTGACATGCATGATGTCTACAAGGTAAGACATGTTACATGACTTAACACTAAGATGTCTTCTCCAGCGTAAACAAGGTAAAACTCAGTGGTAGTTGAGTCACTTTAATAGAATGCCTTGACAGGAGAACACGTTTATACATCCATTGCTTATAATTCAGGTTGAGACCATAGGTGATGCCTACGTGGTCGCTTCCGGGCTACCAAACAGGAATGGAATCAGACATGCTGGCGAGATCAGTAACATGTCCTTAGATTTGCTGTCAGCAATGACTACTTTTAAAATAAGGCATGTTCCAGGAAGGCAGCTACAGCTCAGAATTGGGATTCATACAGGTTAGAAACCTTCTAACTTAGCTTCATTCCAGGTCATGAGTTCATAAACTCACTTGCACAAAGGTTTAGTGGGATCTTCCAATGTGAGGATCAGTCCTATGTACATGATTCACACTCCACAGGTCTTCACACTTTCATTTTTATTTTCATACATATTTACAAGAGATTTCTTTGACCCGCAGATAGCAAATGCTAATCGAGGCGAGACAATATTTTTTCCTAACTAACTTAATTTAATTACACTGGAAATAAAACGGAAATGAAGAAATATAACATAAAAAGACGAAAGGATACACAAGAACAGAAAAAAAGGAAAATGACAGATGTTCAATTGTAAAGGAGAGAAAGTCCTAGAGTTTCTAAGTGTACGAAACATATTGTAGAAATGGTTCAATTTAGTCCGGTTGTGCTTTGTTTGAATTTTAGCGTTATCTCATCAGGCTCCATGTAAGAATCTTCAGTTTCTAGGATATTGAGATTAGCGTCTTGCTGACATTAAGGGGCACGCCAAGTTATAAAATAATTATCACCATAACATGGGAGTTATCACCACTTCAGCGTCGCCCTTATGGAACCCTGGAAAAGTTAACAAAAGAAAAATCATAAAAGATTTGGTATGAGGAAATTATTTGTGTTTCTGACTTAAACAATGCCTCCTTTCAGGTCCCGTGGTTGCCGGGGTTGTTGGTCTCAAAATGCCGCGATATTGCCTGTTTGGTGACACGGTCAACTATGCGTCAAGAATGGAGTCTTCCGGTTTGGGTAAGGAAGAGCTTCTCAGCATGCCTTACACTTACACGGGAGAATTGTAGGAAATTCCGTTTTTCGCGCTGATTTCAATCTTAAATTGGCTTCAGTGTTATTCCCTACAATGAAGAGGGTTCCATATAGGGCCTAGGTTGTTTGGGTATGAAAGATTTTGCATGTATGATCTAACTAACAAGCGTTGAGCTGAGCAGTTGTACATGATTCTTTGGAACCGATGACATTTTTGATCTTCTTGTTCCCTTCCCAGACACTCTCGTTCAGTCAGTTTCCATTAATAAGCGTGTACCTTTGTCACATAAAAAATTTAACTCAAATTTCATTTATCTATGGAGTAGCTTTCAACATTTCCGCAGTTTGGTTATCCCTTTCTCAAAATTATTGGCAATCCATTTTCAGTCCGCCTTTCCGGCTTTGACTCCCTCACTTACTATAGCCCTACGATTTTTCAGCTCTTCGAATTCACGTGAGTCCTGAATGCAAAGAAGTTCTTGATAAACTTGGTGGATACGTGTTGCAAGAAAGAGGTTTCGTTGAAATGAAGGTAAGGGAGCCTTTATCTATTTTACATGATCAAATCTTTTAAAGCAAGTGCTTTGTTACTGCCAGAGCTTATCAGAATATCCTTGGTATGAAGCAATTAGGATCGAATGCATACTGAAGTTTGTGTTCAAATGTTCTTAGAAACATTTGTAACTGCCTCAAACGACGACCTGCCATAAGTTGGCGAGTAGTCTTATCAGTACTCTCAAGCAGCAAATATAAGTTGTACATTCGATGCTTACGATAACCTAAAATCCCAACTCAACGTGCTTTGTCCAGAATGACGATACACTGTAATCACGCTTTTCATTTAACTTTCAGGGCAAGGGGAGTATCCTTACGTATTTCTTAAAAACAAGAGAAGGATTTGACAAACCTCTTCCGGATCTCTCCATGGCGGCTGGCATGGAAGAGCACTCTTTTAAGTAGATGCACGCCATGAAACTCTTTTTCTTCCTTTACCTCCCGTAAAGTCATTTTACTGGAAACACGAACATTTGTTTGATAGACTTGTTTTTTAAAAAACCTGCTAGGTTTGTTTCGAGCTTACGTGTCCATTCACTGTAGTTTTATCTTGGTCTCAGTGTCTTCATTTAAAACTGTTAGACAAAATAAGAAGACTCTTAAACGTGCTTACTCGGTACAAAGCCTAAAGTTAAAACTCCGTCGTCATGAAATGTCTGAAAGATTAATTAGAGGGCATGCTTACGGGGTCTTACAAGGATATTTTGGATTATTAAAAATCTCATTCTTACTTCTCTATTTCTATTTCCTCCCATTTACCTGTTCCGTTTTTTTTTCCTGATATTTATTCCCAGTTTAAAAGAAAATTCTACCTTCTCTGGATCTTACCCCGCGGAAATCTTTCAATAAAGCAAACTATGATCGAATTAGGGCAAATCTAACCCATTTCTAAACCATTACTGTATATCTTTAAGTCTGCCATTCAGTTACGGTCGAAACTAATCTAGTAACGAATAAGTCACGTAAATGTGTCAAAGTGAAGTGATAGTCAAATGCTATCTTGATTTTTAATTCACCTGACGTACTATTTTTAAGCAGATCTCCTGGAACGAATTTCCCAGTCCTTGTCTAGTCGATAAGGCCGTTCGGTATTTTAGCTCCATCTGTGTGAAGGTCCAATAATGCTGTCCACTAAGAAAATCGCTATACAATGAATAACTAAACCATCCACCGCAGATACGCTGAAGTAATTGTACTGTCGAGCGATTCATTCAGTTGAAGACGTTCCCTATTTTAAGAAAAATCATGGCCAACTTTACAAAATAGCCTTAATGATTAGCCATATGAGCTTTTCTTTTTTGTTTATTCATTTGGGGGTTGTAAAATCAATATCTTCCTCGTTTTCTTCTCTTTTTCTCTTTGTCCTATTTTATCATATGTTTGTTTTTAGTTTTGAGTCGTTTTTCTTCAGTTGTGTAAAATTTCTCGGTGCTTAGCAAGCAGTCTGGAAATAGGCCGAACCGATCTATTCGAAAATTCCATTTTGAGCATTGAAACTGAAATTAAATCTACATCAGTCAAGGCCTACGTAAGGCTAATTTTGGAAACACCCATTTCTTGTTTCTGAACCCTTATAACTTAACTTATAGTTTAATCGAAGTATTTTTAGGTGATTCATGCATTCATTCCCCTTGCATTTTGAGAATTTTTCTTCATCAATGATAGTAGCACTTTCGTCAATTTGAGCTATTCAAAAGGTTAATATGAAGAATATAAAATGTTGTAAAGGTTAATAAACATTAGATTTTACAAGTATGTCATCCTTTCATGGTAGACAGATTTCGCTTGTTTTTTGTTTTGTTTTTTTTCTTTTCCCTTGCAAATACTAGGAAGGACTTTCCTTCCACCTTGCATCAGGTGACTGGCAGACAAATCGTTAGTCAAAACTGATAGGATTATTTTACGATGCAAATGGTGGGGGAGATAAGATTAGATTGCTTGGTTGATTTGTTTTTTATCCAGTAATTATTAGTATTGTTTGTGCTCAAGATGAGATTTCTATTCGATAGCGACCGTGGTCAACAATCTCGGTTATGTAATTTTGTTTTTTTCAAATTTATTTATCCTTTTATAATTTTTAAATTGTCACATTAATCTTAACTTAATCATGATGAGAAAGAGGCTATGGCGGGTAAAGTTGTTTCAACAACTTTGAGGACCTAAGAACTCACCTGTAAAACCGCAGGCGTATAAATGGCTGATGCACGTCGCTGCACTCTTCAGTGTGTGGAACTCGTGTGCAGAACGTTTTCATGGGTTTTGGAGTTATATTGGACGCTACCTTGACAGCTTGAATTATTCATTTGAAATCCAAGGTACCCATTGAATATTGTTTAAAAAAAAAATTTCTCGTTAAAGTCGTTAAACACAACGTATTTCGCGTGAATTTTACTTTCCGCGGTATCAGTCCTGTTATGTCAACAACCATTTTGATTTTGCTTGTTATTTTACTTTGTTTGGTTAAAGGAGTTCTTGCCAGCTGGTTTTAAATTTCAAAGTGATCAATTGAGTAAGAGTTCAAATTATGCTAAATATCAGGATAGGCGGTCCAATCAAAAGTATGCATTGTGCATTCTATGTCAATCAAAGCCTCCTCGGTATATGACAGCCCATAATTTTCTAACTGTTCAACAGAAGGCAAATAGAAGATTTGGATGAAAACAAATGAGCAGTCATTGTGCTTTACAGAAGGAAAGTTTGGGCTCTGTTTAAAAAGCGTTGTCGATGGACAGCACGTCCATTATAACGCAAGTTAACAAGGACGATGAGTCGGCAGAAGTGAGCCCCTACACACAAAACAAACGTGAGTACGCTTTTACGACTTCCATATTGCTCACTTTGCTTCGATACAAGTACGCAGTTACCGGCGCGAATTTTGCATCACAAGGTTTTGTTAGCGTGGTAAGCTTAACTTCACTTATAGAGAATAGTCCGAAACTATCTCTTTTCGAGCTCTCTTACTTCAAGTTGCGACAAAAGTCTCTCTTTGTGGTCAATCAAGTCAGTGAAAATCGTTACTCTAGCTTTTGATTTTATCAATTGAATTAGTTGTTGGCTTGCAAATGACGTTTAGCATTTTGTCAACCTCGATTTCACCATCTGAGCATGATTGTTCACTCTGCTCAACTTTGTATTTCTCTTCTTCTGCAGTACCTTCTTCAGTCACCAAAAAGCCAAGGAATCGGAACATTTTTTCCTCATTTTTTTGCTGTTTTGGCGCCCAGTCTGCTGCTGCTGCCGGAGGTCCATACAGAACTGCTGTCACCCACACGAATCACAACCACAATCACAATGAAAACTCGCTTAGTATCTCCACTGAAGAAAAAGAGCCAAAGGTTAGCATTTCTAAATAGAGATCGATACTCTTGTTTTACACATCTATCGTGCAGGTGTTCGCTTCAAGTTATCCACACAACGTTTAATTTGAAAGCGATCTCCGATCCCATTTCCGTAGGTGCTTGTGCATACTAGCAAATGTCGTTCTTCGAGCAATTCAAGGGTATAAATTCGTATCTTCGGATCATTGCGTAACAGCAACCCCTTTTTCCTTCTTTTATTCCGTCACTTGCGAGACTTCGCTTTGCAATAGAGCTGTTTGGTAGGTGTATTTTTTGCCATTTTGGTGTGAATTTAATATCCGAATTAATAAGATTCTCAAGGGCTCCGTCATGTTGACATTCCAACTTGTCTGTTTCGTTGAAGGAACGTGCGTTTTGAAATTCAAAAGGCTTCTCTGTGCGTTCTTTTCTACCGCGCGCTTGCTTTCCTTTAATCTTCTCCTCTAAAGGTATTTAAACGTTGCTAAATACTAGAATTAGGCGAAAAGAGACAAAATGTCGGGTTCACTCTTGAAGTACTCTTAATATAATAGCACGATCATGGCCGTTGTCTTTCGGTATACTTATTTGTGTTTGACGTAAACTCTTAGAATTAATTTCTTCTCCAGTATAGCACCTATTTCGACCTAACTGCGGAATCGGTTTCGTAGGGGAAATAGTGCTTGATAAATCTTACAATGGATACGACGTGCTCCTTTTTTTGTGGCCACGAACAAGGAACATTCCGTACTTTTACTGTTTGCATGAATTCCGCAAAATAGAAGATGTGCGTGCACGGAAAACGAACTCGATTGACGCAAATTTCCAAAAGATAACAAATTAAAGATTTTAAGTGCCCTCCTTTGCTTTACTAAACACAGAAGTCTTCCTTTAACTCCAGATCGGATGGGATAAGTTAGTATAAGAACTTGAAACTATTTCCTGTAAAAAGAAATAGTTGAGCTTTTTACCAAAAAGAAGGAAGACCTGTGTAAATTCAGTGCTAAATTAACGAGTCTTTTATGAAGCAAAGAAACATCTTTGCTCTTGATTTTGCTCCTGTTTCATGTACATTTTGTTGTGATCAATATTTGATGAGAATCCATAGCAGATAGACAGTCGTTAATTGTATTGTATAATTTTCAGTGTTGATTTAATTTGCGCTTTGGAAAATGTGTACAGATCCAGCTATTAATTTTTAACTTTTAGAAGGGCCGTTTTTGCATAGGAAAGGCATATTCATGACACTGTTTATGCCTCATTTAGGAGAATAAATTTGTAGCCAGGGTTAAGTTGTAAAATCTGAACAAGCTGCACTGTATTTGTCTTTGTTGTTTTGGCACAGGGACTTGTATGAAATATTGTTATTGTAACCCTACCATTTTTGCAAGAATTTTGCTTTCCATTCTGCCCTTGATTTTTAGATGGAGACTTAAAATATTTCATGTTTGGTTTCTTTGACAACCTTTCAAGATTCCCAAGATTTCAATAAACCCTGAGGGAGTCATTTAAAATTGCCCAATTACATGTACGAGTGAGATTTTTGGACTTTGAACCACCAGTATTTCTTACCAAAACTGCCTTTGTCTATATTTCATGATGTGATTGATGGTCATACTCATTAATAAGTTATTTTAAAGTTAAGTTTTTGTCATGTTTGAGTACATGTTTGTCTTATGAAGGTATGTTTAGATATTGACTCACGTAAATGAATTTCTAATTCCTTGTCGCTTATTTGAATTGAAAATGGTACCATTTGTCAATTAGGACAAACTCGAGATACTTATGATATAGATCCGGTTTTATATTTACATGGAGGTTTCAACGAAAAGTCCTCAAAGCTTTATGTGATTGTAATAAAAATTGTTTATTCTTTTTCTGTTATTTCCTTCTTCAGCCCTGTAAATATCTACTTCCTGCTGTCAGACATCAGGATATGCACAAAAAATGTATTGTAATAGACTTGGATGAAACACTGGTTCACAGTTCATTTAAGGTAAATATTTACTAAATTTATCAGGCTGTTCAGGGTCATCAACAACAAATGAAAAGAGAGGAGAAAAATTAAAAGCAAGAAGGGAATATTATAGATGTATTGCCAAGAAATAGCTTTTGAATTTAGGTGGATAATTCTGCTTAGTGGCTAGACAATTCTCCCTTCTCTGATGCGTACTAAACACCCTGGAAATTGAAGATTTATGATTTTTTTAAAAAATATCTTTATTATTACAGGGTTTTTTTTAAATTGAGGAGATTAATGCTAAATTGACAGGTTGGAAATATAAGTTATTGATGGGCAAATCTGTCGGTAATAAATATTAGCCTTTAATCAAAGGTGTCTTAGAGAGTATAACGCCAAATTCATGTTTAATTTGTTTTTACAAGTAAGTTGTTATTGGGTACCATATATGAAGTTATATAAACTTTTAGCTAGCAGTTTGGAGAAAGTTCACCCTCAAATGAAAGAAACACATTTGCAAACATATTCCAATTTCGGTAAAAGCAAAATTTGGAATATTACATCATTTCACATTAACTTATAGCCTGTATGGAAGTGAGAATAGAGCATTTATTTCCTCATAGTTTACAAACAGGGACAACATAAAATTTTTTATAAAGTTTATACTTAAAAAAATTTGCAGTATTTAAATCTCTAATGCTTGGTTTTTTTTTATTGTTCATATAAGCCTGTCCATAATGCAGATTTCATTGTTCCTGTGGAGATTGATGGCACAATTCATCAGGTTTGTCAAATCCTTGTTTTTCTTTTACAATTTTTTCAAAGTTGTGTTAAAGCATAGAAGCCCATCCCAAGGATATTTGTTGCCTAAAAGAACTTTTTTGAACTAAGTTTTTTAACTAGTGTAAATTTGCAATATGTTCACAGGTCTATGTATTAAAGAGGCCTCATGTTGACGAGTTTCTTCGCAGAGTTGGGGAGTTGTTTGAATGTGTTCTTTTTACCGCTAGCTTAGCAAAGGTGAGACAAAAGAATACGTATCATTGAATTTTTACTCCATCCATTTTACATCTGAGATCTTTAAATCAATTCTCACTGTCTACACATACCAGGGCCTAAAATTAAAAAATTCCTTTATCCCCTTTTGGTACCAAAGTGACAGAAAATTGGCCGCTAGCAGTAAATTTGTTGTGGCTAATTTAAAAGCTGCATCTGTATAAACCTGTAGAGACAACTGATGTGATTCTGCAAAAATGTGTAAAAAATGCAGTAACTTTTTGCAATGAGCTGGTACTAAAAAGAACAAACTGCAATCGTGAAGGCAGAATGTGTTTCAAGAGATGGAGATGTTTGATGTCAACTTAACCCTTCAACTCCTATGAGTGACCAAGACAGAATTTCTCCTTACGACATCAATACAAAATCAAGAAGACAAGAGATGGGAACCAAGAAAAGTATCAATAAGGGAGTTATAAGTTGATCCAATACCAAATTCTCAGAAGTCACATCAGAAGACTTGTATAGCAGACAGTTGGGAGATGTACTAATGACGTCTTGGGAGTTAAAGGGTTAAACCAAATTTTGCATTTTTTTTTTTTTTTTTGTCAAAACAGAAGTAAAACTAGACAATATGAGGTAGTTTTGAACTTGGCTCATCTCATTTTTGGTTTAACCCTTTAACTCTCATGAGTGACTAGGACAGAATTTCTCCTTACAATATCAACACAGAATCAAGTAGACAAGTAAGAAGAATGAAGAAAAAATACTCAATTAGGGAACTACAAGTTGATCCAATACCAAATTCTCCAAATTGAAATCAAGTATTTTATGCCAGATAGTAGGGAGAGTTACCAATGAGATCTTGGGAGTTTAAGGGTGAAAACATACAAAAATATAGTCCATGAGGTGATGACTAGACCAGACTTTTCACTTGCCTGCAAGAAAATGTTACTCGCATTGATGTCTGTATAGGTTGCCACCTTACACCCTACATATCATATTATTTAAGTGGGAAGAATTTGGTGTTAAATCAAGCAACATCTCCTTTTTTCATCTGTTTCTTTCTTCTCATCCTGTTAATGCTTGTTGTTGAGATAAACTCCATTTTGGTCACTCCTTGGAGTGAAAGGGTAAATGTCAAAGTTGTCGTGTGGCGACTTAAAGTTGCGAGATTGTTCCTTAAAGTAAAATATTAATTGTAAGGGTTGATCACCTATGTATAACGGTTTGTTTGCCCTTTCTCTGTTAAGATCTCAACAAAGATTCTCCTCAACTTTCTGCCGTACATTTCTTATTTTACTTGTTCTGAGAATTTGGTGTTTCATCAAGTGGTATCTCCAAGAAGACATTTGTGTCTATGTTCTTCACCTGCCTGTGTGGTAGTGTACTTATATCGTAAGGGGAAATTACACCCTATTTGCTTCTGGATGTTCAAGGGTTAACACGTTGTGTGCTTTTGTAGTATGCTGACCCAGTTGCCGACTTGCTGGACAAGTATGGATCATTTCGAGCCAGGCTCTTTAGAGAGTCTTGTGTGTTTCATAGAGGAAATTATGTGAAGGTAGGCCTGTTAGAAATTCCACTTTCATGTTGTTCTCCATATTTTAATGTTCTTACCCAACACAAAATATTGATAAAGGGAATAAGTATCGCAAGAAATGGCGGTGCTGCATAGGTGAAGGATATAACAAGATAATTTGGTTTAATAATTTGGCCACTGTAAAGAGATTCTAAAGCTGAAATTTTATGTGAATAAAGGGTTAATGCTCAAAACGTAAGCTTTACTTCAGTGTTTAAAATAAATCAACTCCCTCTTTTTTATGACTAATGTTTTGTGGATTTGTTGTTTACACAGGATCTTAGTAAACTAGGAAGGGATTTAAAAAAGGTCCTAATTGTGGATAATTCACCAGCATCATACAGTTTTCATCCTGAAAATGCAGTAAGTGTTGATGTTTTTGGCAATTCATAACTTGTTTCAATGCTGTGACATCAGTATGCATATTCTCCACTGTTCTCCATGAATTTCTGCTGGAGCTGAGGAGGAGAATTTGTTTAATAATCAAGAGCCTCTTTAGTCTGTGATCATTTCTGTTATTCTTATGACTGTAAAGTGTGATTCAGGGGTGATATTGTGAGGAGAAATTAGATGTTAGTCACTCTCAGGAGTGGAAGGGTGAAAAAAAATCATCTGTTGCCCTGTTATGTATTTTCTAACCAAGCAACTTACTAAAGAAAGGTGTTTGATCACTTTTTACAAGATATTCATAAAAACATTGTGTAGTTTTGTGAAAGAATAATTACTTTTAATAAATGTTCAACTGTTTAAACTGATTGTCTTATTGCTATTCCCAGATTCCAGTTGCGTCTTGGTTTGACGACTTTTCAGACATGGAGCTTTTGGAATTAATTCCCTTCCTTGAATCAATAAATGAAGCTGACGATGTCTGTGCATATTTGAGAAATGCAAATATGAACACCCTAAAAGGGAGATGTAATTCCTTGGAACTCAACACCACTAGCTGAATTTCAAGTACTCCTCAGATTTTTAATTAAAGAATTTAACATTTTTGTTTTTGTTTTAATGCCACTACATATGAAAAAGTTCTGAAATTTCTTATTGTGTCAAATAATTTAGTTACACAGATTTATGTCATTCTCCCAACTTCTTCTAATTTGGGCAGAAGGTATTGAGTTCTTCTTGTTTCCAAAGCTTCAGTTACATATGTTTGGTGAAACAGATGCCAAAAAGACTTCAACAAACAACATCGTAGGTTCAGTACAATCTTAGGAAGGTGATGTTGACCAAAGCACTGAGATCTGTGTTGCTTACCTGAAGGATTACTGCTTTGATGACAAGATTGACAAAAAAGAAGTTTTTAACCCCTAAAGATTTCTCAGGTTTTATTTCTTGTTTTGTAGAAATTGTTGTTTTATAAAAATTTGGATTATTTTTATCATTACATTTGTAAGGGTATTTGGTCTTTCAAAACTTATCAGTCGAAAACTTAAGTAAATTTTAATGACAAACATTTCAGTAGTAAGAATTGTGTGACTTTGAAGACGTACTGGAAGGATTGTGAATGGCTTTTAAATGCCCTTGAAAATTTCCTCTTCAGTCATTAATTTGTTGTAACAAGGAGATGTAATGAAGAGCCATTCACTGTATTGGTTTTTGCAACATATTATTGAAATGCTAAACCATGCCATCTTACATTTTATACGTAGATCACAATACTCTAAGAACCCAGGAAACATTTTTGTTTGAATGCAGGTGTTATTAATTTTTTTAATCAATTTTGAACCAAGACATTGATTTTGTTTGTTACTTGAAATGAAGTGTATATAGAGGCTACAGTTTCTTCAATTTAAAAAAATTTAGCAGATTGAAATTCAAATCTTCAAACACATTCTAAACACTATATTTTTGCTTGTCTGATAATTTGAGCTTACTGATGATAATGGTTGAGTGCTAGTTTTCAAAGTTAGGGGTTATAATCTATTCTATACATAGAAAGTGTTTATCTTTGCACATGAAGAAGACATAATGTATTATATGATTGCTAGTTTGATGTGAAACAAGTTTGTACGTCTACTAATTTTTAAATGTAGGTTTATATACTTCTTTAACATCTAATTTTGTACCTATTGAAGTTCATGCTAATGATGGTATTTTTGTTACAGTATAGCATTCTCAGGGATCATTAGTATGCAAAGCATTTCTAGTTTAAAGAAAATCTCAAAGGGAATTTCTCTAGTGTGATATTTTGTATTGTAGATTAAAATTTAAGTGCAGAAATCTTTATATATATATATATATTCTTCAGTTTTGCTAGCCGATTTTTCCTGTTTTTCTAGTCAAGATGAAGTAGAGGTTAAATAGAAACCTTTAACTTCTTAGTATTAGGTTTATGTTAAGTGGAGAACCATAGTGGAGGCTCTGAAGTGTTACCTGGGAACCAGAGAATTGTAAAAGATATGGTTGTTCATTTTGGAAAGATAAAAAACAAATGATGATTCATTTGTCTCAAAATTCAGTCACCATCAAGAGTAGATGGTGATCTTATGATGCTATGTTACAAGTCTCCCTCAGGCAGAAGGGCCTAATGAAGACTAGCTACATAGCAGTTGGAGTGTCGCAATCTTCAGGATTTCATTGATATGTCATGGTTTTTGCTTTAACATGCCTAATTGCTTTCTCTTGTGCTAGACGTATGAGGAAGGCTCTTGGGCTGTTATGTCATGTCAAACATAACACTGTGAGTAAAGCAATTTTTGCTTAGGTTTTGCATTGAAACCAATTTTGACAACACAGGATGCTATGTTTATGTAATTAGGTGATAAATAGCAATATTATTTTCTTAGTTGTTTGTCAGTGCCTTTTTGCAAGCTTTCTGTATTTCAAAGTTTGTTGGTCATTCTAACCAATCAATGTAATGTTAGATATGTATGCAAGTGGTTAGGCTTGAAGGCCCTTGTTTATGTCTTGGCAACAAAGCTTTTGCTATGCAGTGCTTCCAACACGTGTAACTGTATAGATGCCAAAGTGAAACCAGTTTGTATTCGCATTTTGTGGGCACAAAATGTCTGGGAACTTAAGCACAGACATTTTTGAGATGCAGATGGCAAGTGGATGGATGATGTGACTACTGTTACTTTTGGTGCAAAGCCCTTGTTTTCATGGTTTTTCTTTAAGACTTGTCATATGCTTAAGGGAAAAGAACTTTCATCCACCATCAGTCCTCTACATCTCAGAAATGGCTATACCTCAAGCTCTGTTCATATCATAACAACAGCAATGACAAATTTTCTTGAAAATTTCCACGTGTTTGTTCAGGTCATATTGTACAAGATTGCGGCTCACTTCACTGCAATTTCCTCTTTCCTCAATACAACTTGTAAAGAATTACATTAACCCTTTAAACCCTAAGATTGACTAGCATCTAATTTCTCCCCACAAAATCATCCCTGGGTCATCCATTAAGGTCATGAGAATATAGGAAATGATCACCAACAAAAGACGTCTATGATCGGTAATCAAATTCTCCTTGTCAGCACCTTAGGAAATGTACAAAGGACAGTATGGAGAATATGCATACTGATGTTAGGGTGTAAGGGGTTAATGACAGCTTAAAAAGAGTTTTCAAGGTTTTCACTTTTCCCTGCAAGCAGGGCGAGTTTGGGTCAAATTTATGATACAAATCAATTAAGAATGATGTTTGTCTGTGTACTGTATATTTTTATACTACTCAAAACTACAGAATATTATTTTTGAAAAGCTGTAGTACAATTAGAAAATAAAAGGGAGTGATCTTTGTAATGTACTGATAGCCACAATAAAAGTGTAATTCAAGCTTCTTGTCATGGTTTAATTTATATGTATAGTCATCACCAAAGGGGTTCAAGGTAGAGGAGGGGGGGAGGGGGGGGGGGAAAACAAAGGAAGATTAAAGTGATAGGGAGTGGTCAGATGAGTCCTGTGCAGTACTGTGTCTTTGAAGGTCACAACAAAGAGCCTTTGCCTATCAGTGATGGATGTGGAGGCACAGTGGCCTCATGGTTAGTGTGCTCAACTCTGGATCAGGTGGTCTGGGTTTGAGCCCCGGCTGTGGTCATTGTGTTGTGTTCTTAGGCAAGACACTTTACTCTCAAAGTGCTTCTCTTCACCCAGGTGTACAAATGGGTACCAGCAAATGTGCTAGGGGTAACCCTGCAATGGACTGGCATCCCATCCAGGGGGGAGTAGCAGCACTCCTAGCTGCTTCATGCTAAGAAAACCGGAGTTAAGCACTGGCCCCATGGGCCACTTGGGCCCATATAAAGGCTTTACTTTTTATCAGTGATGGATAGGATATTTTGATCTCTCAAAGCTTCTTCCACTAAATGGTAACAGCATGTATATGTATGCCCTCTTTCAAACCTGTTGGGGAAGGAGGCCCCTTGATGGGCTGGCATCCTGTTAAAATGGTAGTACTTCGCCCCTAGCTTGTGTACAACCAACCCCCAATACTTTGAGAACAGCTTGTGATTGCTTCATATGACATAAAGACAAAAAAAAAAACGATTAAAGGGAATTTTTGGAGTGAAATATCTGTTAATAGACCTAACAAAGATGATGGTCCACCACACACTAGTTCTCTTCAGCAAGAAAAAAATGGTAATTTTATTCAACACTTGTTCTCTAAGTGTAGACATTCAATATGCAACTTGACAGACTCTTGGACCAGAATAACATTTTCTGCACTTTAGAAACACTTCCACTTGACTTAGAGGATCATGTTCAGCAATGCAACATGGCTGAAAACCAGACAGGAAAAGTTTACATAACAGGGTACACGTACAACAAACAGTCACTGTTTAGTCACCAGCATCTCCACCATTCTTTGTTTCCGCTACCACTGCATTGGATGCCTTAGTTGAAGCCTGCACAAAGAATAGACAAAAAAGCCAATCTGTGATTAAGCATAAAAAAACTGATGAAATGTGATGAACACAGAGCTGTCAAGGGAAATTTCAGTACATAATGTCATCATGCAAAAGAGCTATAAAAGTGTTTACTTGCCTTCTTTTTTTTCTTCTTTTGAGTTTTCCTGCTTGCTGATGTTGCAAGTATGTCCTGGGAAGTAAAAAAAAAAAAAAGAAAGAATTTATGACAAAACCATTGAATACATCATGTTCTTTTTTCTCTCTTAACCCTTTACACCCTAACACCAGTATGCATATTCTCCACACTGCTCTTTATACATTTCCTAAGGTGCTGACAGGGAGAATTTGTTTGCCAATCAAAAGGTTCCTTCCCAGGTGAACATTTCCTTTTTTACTCATGACCTTAGTGTGTGATTCGGGGGTGATATTATTGGGAGAATTTAGATGCTTGTCACTCTTAGGGTTTAAAGAGTTAAACATTCATGAAATTCAAACCAGACAAACTTCAAAAATTCAAAATGAGTCATTCATAATATAGAGGACTCTCTCATTGAAAAACCATATCTCGTATGCAATTCTCCCTACTGCACACCCTGCAATTCTCATGATAATAGTATGGAGAAATTGTATTTGATCAAGTAATAACCCCCTAATTGTTACTTTTCTTTGCTGTAATCACTTGTCTTAATATAGTAGTAATATTGTGTAGAGAAATTCTGTCACTCAAAAACTGTGAAATTCTGTCATGGTCAAACTCACACAAAAACAACAAAAATATTCAAATCATTTTGATGCAGAGCCTCCTGGAGATTACCTCACCTTAATCTCTTGGTCTTTTATTGAGTACTCTGATTGTATTACTTCTGGGTCAAAAGGTCCCTGCGTAATCCTAGGGAGAAAAAAAAAATGTTTCGGTAGCTGTAACAGCATGGGTGTGATTCCTGATAAGCCTGAATTTTTTTCCAGCTTGCTTAAATTGCAGCTTGCCTGCAGGGATCATGGCTTTATATGATTTTCAAGTAACTAGTCGAGTGAAATTTATTTCATCACAAATTGTACATGGAGATATATGGAAGCTATTTCTTACCTGATTGGTCCATTAGGCATGATTAAAAGTGTGAATTTGAACTGGGCTACATATTCTCCTGGAATAAAAGATAAAAAGCAGCAGGTTGTGAGAGAAAAACTGATGTAAAGGGAAGGGGAGGAAGGGGTGAAGATGGTGAGAATGGGGGGGGGGGGAAGGTGAGGAGGGTTCAACTTCATATTTTAATATGTCGCGAGGAATAATATGAAAAAATTAGGTGTCAAAATAAATTAGAGTTATCTATGAAAAAGGAATCACACTCAATATTGGTGTCTCAATATGGGATAAAAATAATTAAGAATAAATGTCATCTATAAGCAAATTTTTGTCTAAAAAAATATTTCTCTCTGAGCTCTGAACACGACTGGGACATTGACATTCTGTCTTCTCTACTGACCTTCTTTCTCCCATAGGACATTAAACGGTTCTAGAAGTTGATGCTTGCAACATTCTACGACACCCATTTTTGCTTTTTTCTCATCTTCAAAAGCTCTGTAAAATAGAGTGCA